>NW_026782601.1:0-280764 GCF_031769215.1 Ylistrum balloti | reverse complement strand
TAAATGCAGTAGATGGGAAGCAGCATCAGCGTAACAGAGCACATCAATATGTCCATTTCTGTATTGGTCCTTCAGTTGACTAAGGCGAAAGTCTATAACCCCACTCATACGACGAAAATTTGCTTATATATGCAAAACACACGAGTGAATTTACACACATAAGTAAAAGTTAATTTGCTATGCGAGCATAAGAGATTTATGTACCGTCAGTAAATCCCCAAATTGCCATTTGAAATGAGGAGATGGACCGATTCAGACTGGTGAATTTTAACAGAAAAAGTGTATTCCCTTGCTATTTGGGAATAGGACTAGCTATTGGATGTTCCCGAATCAAGGACATTGGAAGGAAAGTCCGATCCACTGAATGGTACGACAGAACCGTACTTAATGACTTTAATGACGAAGATTGGTATGAGAATTTTCGAATGAAAAAGGAAACATTCTTAAAATTTTGTGAAAAATTGGGAAATGCTTTGACCCCGGCACGCATATTCCCATCACAGCTCCTAAGCATTCCCATGGAGACTACTTGAACTGGAAAGGGTTTACTCCTTGATTACTTCTGGTCCTGACGGAAATCTTGTAGCCTGCATGAAGAAGATGGTATCCACCCCTTCCATTTTCTATGAAGTAGATGTTTAACTGTGCATTAGCCATCATGGAATATGAACGATTGGAAAATATGAAAATTAGCGCAAGACCTTTGATAAGTGTTGTTTTAATTCCAACCCACCCAAGCCAAGAAGAATTGGTAACACGCATCCAAGCTTTGATGTCTTCGTTCATCACATCCATGTTTTAAGTAATATGGAAGACGGATCAGTTAAAGTTACAACAACACTAGTATATCAGGGAAACATTTAGTTACACAATTACCACTATTTCACGAACGAACTATCAAATGATAAAACAACATTTAAGCGATTAATGTGAACAATCAATAATTATATTTAACAATTCTATCAATTATGTGAGGGTTTAACAGAAGACACAACAGCATCTAATAGGATATTATACATTTTAGAATTACTGGTAGCACGGAGTAGATTTATTTTGCGTTTTCAGTTCTAAATCTGTCATTTTGAAAAAAAATATTGATTTAAACACTTGTAAATACATTTCTTTTTGATATCACAGTTTAAACTCTTGATACTCTTGTAATTGTGTGAGTGTCGGTGAGCTAACACCACCGTGGTGGGCTCCGTCATTTTCATGCTCACTTCGTCTGTTTTTGAATTTGCAGAGCCCCGAGATTTGGTAAGATCGTTCCTTTCGCTTTGAAGGTCGTCTGTATGACTTCATTTTTTTACAAAAAAAAAAACTTTGGAATAATGAACTTTGATTGTATGTTTGATTTTACAACACGCGACAGTGTGGTCTGTCGGGTGTGACGGGTTTTCCTTATCGAAGGCGTGATTACAAATCTTACCTGGTCACGCCTGTATTAGTTTACTCGACGCGCACGCTGTGTAATAGGTTCCCACAAACTGTGTCGTTTGCTGTTTATCATATACATGTGTTTACAGCTTTATCGCGTGATATGAGAACCTTATCTAGTATATAGTATTATATATCTGGTGACTTTCATGAACATTTGTGCTTGTAATTCTATCAAGGTTTACATAAACGCATTGCAACCCTCTATGATCAAATTGCCTCACGGTCATCAAAGGGTATCTCAACGTTATGGCTCGCGACTTTTCGAACGATCCTGATGAAACTGAATTAAAGACTCGATTCGGATTGTCCAGGCGAACAACGTTCTGACTGTTATGTTCTCACCAATAATTCTGAGTCAGTTATGGAAGATGATTCCGACCAGTTTGATAATCTGCTCATACTCCTCCCTAGAGAACAGTATTTGCAAAAGATTTTGCTCCTTGCTGACAACTCGGAGAGTAAGTTGCTTTGGTATAGGTCGGTATTGCACGACCGGGCACGCCACGTAAAGGGTTGTCCGTCCAGTAATCTCATATCGCGGAAATCAACCATCAGAAGTTCGGCCCAATCTAAATTGGCTCGCGACTGTTTTATTCTTCAGCAGTTTTTGAACGGTGATTCCGATGGTGAAGTTAATGAGGTGTTTTCTCAGAGACCACGTTCACAATTTGGAAAGGTCCCCGATAAACCTCCAGATGACACTAACAATGATATCACTTCTATTCGCACTGAAATCGCCCTGATGCGCAAGCAATTGCATGAGCAAAGATAATACTAATTCTCGTCTTGATTCGGTTATACTTGACCAGAAACAGTTGAAATCCGATATTCAGACATTGTTCTCAAATGTCAAATCCTCCTGTGAGACGATTGACAAGGTGTTTGCAGATGACATTGAACATGGGTCTAAGTCTCTCGCTGATCGGTTACACTTGGTTTCATCCAAAACGCTGTCACTAGAGAAATTTCGTAAATCTACTTTGGTCGAACTTTCAAGTTATACTCAGTCTATCAACGATATTCGTTTAAGTCTAGAACGCGTCAATGATGCTCGTTTTTCAAGCGGTAACTTTGCGCGCAATGATATTCGCTCAATCCAAGAAAAGATTGATAATGTTGAAAGAGACGTCACCTCTCACAGATCCCTTGTGAATTCTATTCAAGATTGTGTTTCTTCTCTTAAATCGCGTATTCGTGACATGGAACATTCTGTCGCCGAAGCTCCAGTCAGGGCCAAGTCTTGTGCTGATACTGCGATTACAGTGTTTGCCGAGGAGCTGGGTAAAGAGATCAACGGTATCCGTAGATATGTTCATGATTCTGTGACTGTACAGCAAGTTATCTCATCGGACCCACAGACCCAGCCCATAGCCCCACCTGTTGAATCCTTACGTGTGTCCTCCGGGCGTAAAAGTAATGCGACTGTCGTATCTGGTGAATCTGTACCTACATCCAACTTGCCAATGCCAGAGCATGTGCCAAGTCCTCCCAAGGAACAGTCTTATGCGGAATCGGTGACCTCATCTGCAAGCGAATCAAAACCGAGCCGTTCCTCTAGTCCAAAAGAACCTGAAGCTAAGCACATGAACGGCTTTGTTGGTGTCACAAGGAGAAAGACCACACATTTCTTCGTCTCCTGAAAAGTCGTATGCGTGACTGCGTGTCTGCGCGAATCAACATCTTATCCAGTGATGCATCCAAAACAAAATCGCGGGATTTCTGGCATGGGGGAGTCCGATGTCGTAAGTGGATGAGTCAATCCCGGTTCTATGGCGAGAGTGCACAGAGTACAGAAGAGCACGGTCAAAATGAATGACCGTAATACGAACGGATTCGTTCTTTGTCTATTTACCCTTTTATGCATGGGAAATCTCCGCATTATGACATGGAACGCGACAGGAACTATGTCGTCTGGATTTCATCTCCACAACGCACTGAATCGGCATGATGTTGACATATGTGGCATATCGGAACACTGGCTCTTTGAGGAAAACAGCCACTTATTTCAGAGCATCCACAATTCATATGATTCTCATGTTATATGCGATTTCTCCTCACATCCACATGCTGACAGAAGAACGCGTAAAGGTGGTGTTGCGCTAATGTGGCGCAAGCGTCTATCCGATATGACAGTTGTTATTGATTCTGATGACGATCGTATCGCGATAATTAAAGTTGTCATGGAGGATACTGTCTTTTATGTAGTCCAGGTGTATTTTCCAACAATGCGTTATGGAATGGACTTGTTCCGCTCATATGTTGACAAGCTCGATGAACTGTACACAAGACTCTCTGCAGATGGATTTGTTATATTTATAGGGGATTTTAATGCCCATCTGAGTGGTCCTCGTGTAAGTACCGGTCCGAATCCTCAAGGCATTGCTCTGCAACATTTCTTGGATCTGAACCAGTTAACTGCTGTCAACACACTGTTTACTTGCCTTGGCCCTGTAAACTCCTATGTGCATGGTGACGATACCGCATGCTCCCTAGTGGACTACGTCATGGTTGACTCAGGAAAGATTGATCTGGTCACTGAGTGTAAAACTTCTGACGACAGTTTTCTTGACGTCTCTAATCACAGAGCCATATTCTTTGTCATACGTACTCCAGAGGGAGTTTTACATAACTCCAATTCCGCAAACACTTTGGAAAGAACATCTTTCAAGTGGATCACAGCTGGTAACAATAGAAACACTGATGTATATCGTAATACTGTTGAACGTCTATTGCGTGTCTCAGGTCTAGTTGAACGTGATATTTCGACTTGTAACGAAATTGAAACCTTCACATCTGATCTCGTTGGAGTGATTAAAGAGGCTTCCCTAACATCTCTACCTGTAAAGAAATTTCGGACGTTCCTTAAACCATATTGGAAAGGCCAACTCAAGGACCTACATAAAAAAATGTGGAATCTTCGTTGTGTCTGGGTTAAGCTTGGTCGTCCACGGGGTGACAACTCTGAATCCTTTCGTCTGTATAAAGAAGCAAAGTGCAATTTTCGTAGGGCTCATCGTCGGCTGTCAGAGGAACATCTACAGAAACAGAATGATGACGTTGCAGAAGCGGCTGAGGTAGATCAGCAAACATTCTGGACACTAGTAAAACGTCGTTGTAAACGTAGTGAGGGCACAGCGAGTGCAGAGATGATTTTCGATGGTCAGACAGTCCGAAACCCACAAGAACTTGTAGTTCACTGGGGTACATATTTTTCATATTTGTATAACAAATCTGAAAGCGCAGATTATGATGACGCTTTCAAAGTGTTTGTTGACTCTAAAATGAAAACTATTCTTGATCAGCCCTCAGTATCATCACATTTCAGAAGCTTTATAGCATATGAAGTAAAAGCAATTTGTAAGAAATTACCGTTAGGTAAGGCACCTGGTCATGACAACTTAGTTTATGAACACTTCATAAATGGAGGTGAACATCTGTATCACTGTTTGACGAAATTATTTAATGCTATTATGTTTCATGAGTTTTTTCCCTTAAGCTTTAAAAAGGGACTAATCATTACACTATATAAAGGCAATAACAAGCCTAAGTGTGACCCGAATAGCTACCGTGCAATATCTCTTTTGCCTGTAATTTTAAAGGTTTTTGAGAAGCTTTTTCTGTTGAGACTTGAGTCCACCAAACGTTTTGTCGTTAATCCACTACAGAATGGTTTTCAGCCTTATGTTAGCAGCACTATGACCTCTTTCATGATACATGAAACGATCACGTACGCCGGTGAACAAAATAACAAATTATTCACTTGTTTTCTTGATGCAGCAAAGGCATTCGATTGTGTTTGGCACAATGGATTGCTTATGAAATTATCTGATCTGCAGTTTGATATTAAATTCATCAAAGTATTAGCTTCTATGTATCATGATATGCAAAGTGCGGTTGTATACCTAGGTTTTGTCTCTGATGCATTCCTTATAGAGCAAGGCACTAGGCAGGGAAGTATATTATCACCATGGCTGTATACACTATTCATAAACGATCTGTTGGAAGAATTATGTAATTCAAATGTATCCCTGATGATAGAAGATGTAAACGTTACTTGCCCGACACAGGCCGACGATATTGTACTTCTATCCTTTAACAAGTGTAATATGGATATTTTGATGAATATATGTTACAGGTATAGTTGTAGATGGAGGTTTAAGTATAATGCCTCAAAAACGTGTATTATAGTTTTTAACGAGTCAAAAACTAGCTTTGCCAGGTCCTCACGTAACTGGTATCTGGGGAGTGAGGCTGTGAATGAATCCCAACATACCACACACGTGGGAATATTTCTAGACAAATTCAAATTTGGTCGTCCAGATATCGAAAATATACTCCACAAATTTAGAAGTTCTTGCTTTTCCTTTTTAAATGGAGGGCTATTAGGAAAGTCGGTAAACCCCCTCATTGGCTCGGAAATGTGGTTTTCATTAAGTCTAAAAGATTGGTCACGTTTAGAAATCATCCAACATTTTTGTGCCAAAGTTATCCAGTGTTTCCCTTTCAGAACTCGTTCTGACATGGCACTAGGTATGTTGGGGCTCACTTCATTAAGGGCGAAGGTAGAACAGTCTAAACTCCAATTCTTTGGTTCCTTATGTCGCCTGAGATCTTCAACCACTGTAAAACAACTATTTTTATTGCGGTTGTTTCAGAAACACATGTGTGTATATAAAAGTGTTAAGGGAGTCATATACGACATCTGGTCTATAATTCATAAATTTGGTTTAGAAGAGTATTTACACTCGTTTTTGAATGAGTCTGCTTTCCCTTCTAAGAAGTATTGGAAATTTCTTGTCAGGAATGTCATCCATTCCCATGAACAATCAGAATGGTATGAGCGCTTATTCAGCTGTCCTGATTTTCATCGATTCCAAAATTTGCACGGGGAACTTCGCCCATCGTCTCTGTGGTTTTTGTGGAAACAGCTTTCCTCGAATCAGTCTCATATTTGTAGTAGTGTGGCAAAGTTATGGTTAATAAGTCCAAACTGTGAGCTGCTATGTGCCAAATGTAATAGGAGGTCTTCGGACGCACTAGCACATTGCTTACTTGATTGTAATCATCCAGATTTGGTTGCTTTGCGTGATGATTTTTTCACAAATATTGTTAACAATTTTCCCGTTGAACTGTACGTCACACTAGATAATCTAGAAAGACAGGACTGTATTTGTATCATGTTAGGACACATACCTGACGATGTACGGGAACTACTCCCAGGTGAAGAATATTGCACAAAGTTTGCATACGAGTGTTGTTGCTTTTCGGTTAAAGCTGTTGATTTCACTTTTCAGTGAATCTGTATATGTTCTTATTTGCATTCAAATGGATTACTTCTTATATATATATAGTTTTTGCATTATTGTCTCTAAATTATTTTCCCATTTCATATATTTTTCCATGGCTATTTTCGTCTAAGTACTATTCCTAATTGTCATTAATATTGTATGTACCTTATATATTTGTATTAATTTTCTGATTCTTTGTCTTAAATTTGTAATGTACTCTTCATTTCTGGAGGAATAAAGTCAAAGAAGAGACTATAGCTGAAAATCACTCAGGTGTAAAATTTGACTTCTTGACCAGGTAGTACAGGTAAATTTCAGAATGTTGGTATGTGAGAATGAACCGCTCCATCGTGGAGCAGGTCTCAAGTTCAGTCAATCAAGTTTATTTCCCTAAGTTATACAACATATCGGTAACATATAATAACACATGATGATATATATAATACATAGTACAGGCACGGGAACAACATCATACACACTATTCATATTCTTTATTCATCTTGAGCAATTCATCTCATCGATATATAACAAAGCAATATAATTATATTAATATTAATACAGGTCAACTTCGTGTGAAAATACACACACAAGTAATTAATGTAATTAATATGTATGCATAATCTAATGATTAATAAATGTACACATATCGTAATTTGTACATCTATAATCAATATAGCACAATGTAATTATTCATGGCCACATCTTTACAAAAAAGACATTGAACAATATTACATGTCAATAGACTATTTATTAGTCATCAAAGTGGATCGCAGTAAATTTGCATAGTAAACGAACTTTCCTAGTTTATTTAATTCTTTAGAATATAACAATAGGATTAATTTATAGACAGAGGGTTTCCTACGATAGTATGTCTTGATATATTTACATCTTAACTCTGAGAAGAAGTGACATTTCAGAATAAAATGAAATTCATCCTCTACGTCGGACTTACACAATGGGCAGAATATTAAGTTACGGGGGATTTTTCGGTGTCTTCCAGCTTCTATTAAGGTTGTGTGAAGACAGACGAAATTTTACAATTTCCTTTTTATATTTAAGCGGAAAGCATTTACTTAAATGAGGTTGTAAGCAGACATGATCAACAATATGTTTATAAAACAGACACTTCGGTGTAGTGTCGAAAAAAGCTTCACAATCCTGTTTATAGATACCAGTGAGCCTCTGCCTTGCTAAAACAAGAAACTGTTGGGTGTTTAATAATTAGACATACCGAGAGAACCAAGTTCGTGTTTAATAGACATAACCCAGTTTCTACAATGTGGGTTTGCGTCACACTCCCGATACATATCTTGATAACATGCTTTTAAAATACAGTTGTTTGTACTTAATAGCTTACACCAATATTTCAAAATTCGAACTTTTCTAGAAATTAAAAGAGGAAATCTACCAAGTTCGAAATATATCATTGCGTTTGGAGTGGCTCTACTCACTCCTAAAATATTTTTACAAAAATCAAGATGGAGTTGTTCAATATCCGGTGCTTTGTGAAAGCCCCACACCTCATAGGCGTAGTTAGCTACACTGCCAACGTACGTATCAAAAAGTGACAACAAGGTAAAAAAATTCAACAACATAGGCTTACAGGCTCGCTTAAGCGAAAAAAGCGCCTTTCTACCCTGTGAGGCCAACTGTTTCTGTGTTAAGTTAAAATTTCCATTATAATTAAGTTTCACTCCCAAGTAAGAAAAGGAGTTCACAGACTCAAGTGTTACCCCATTATACTGCCATTGTTCATTTTCCAGTAGTACTGCTGACTTTCTAAAAACCACAATTTTTGTTTTTTCAACGTTAACCGACATAGACCACTTACTAGTATATGAAAATAAATTGTCCAGCATATGCTGTAGACCTTCAACACTTTCCGAGAACAGCACCATATCGTCAGCGTACATGAGTAAAATAACGCCAACTCTTGCAATTCAAAAGGCTTAACGCCGTTATTAAGGAAATCCATTTCACAGTCATTTACAAACATACTAAAAAGAATCGGGGAAATAATTTCCCCTTGTAAAACTCCGGTTTGGTTTTCAAAAAAACTCGACAGATTCCTGTCTACCATTCCTGTCTACCACTTGATTTAATATTAGTGTACAACGATTTAATCACATCTAGAAGTTTACCTCTGACCCCAAGCTTAGAAATCTTATACCATAGCTTGCACCTATCAACCGAGTCGAAGGCCTTCTTAAGGTCAACAAAACAACAATATAGCCTTTTCTTATTGGATAAGGATTTGTTAATTAATGAATATAGTGCAAATATGGCATCTACTGTGCCCAACCCAGGGCGAAAACCAAACTGGACATCAGTAATTATACTGTAATCGCCCGCCCATTTCACTAGCCTGGCGTTCAAAACTCCCGTAAAAAGTTTTAACATGTTACTAAGCAAACTGATTCCACGATAGTTACCAGGATTAGAAGTATCCCTACTTTTAAATATTGGAACAATCAAAGCATTAGATAACACTTTTGGGAAATAACCGACATTAAAAACAGCATTAAACATCTTTTGTAAAATGGGAACAAAAACGTACTTAAACTCTATCAAATATTCAATAAGACACAAACAGTTATATTTTCATTGTTACAATTATTTACATTAATACCTGATGATGAGACGTACCGACAACCCAGCTACATCTACATCATTATATCATCATCATCATCCAACTACATATACTTCATTATATCATCATCATCGTCGTCGTCGTCGTCGTCATCATCATCATCATCCAACTACATCTACATAATTCTATCATCATCATCATCATCATCATAATCATCACCATCTTAATATCAACATCATCATCAACATAATAATAATAATATCATCATCATCATCATCATCATCATCATCATCATCATCCAACTGCATCATCATCATCATCATCGACGTCATCATCATCATCATCATCATCGTCATCATCATCATCGTCATCATCGTCATCCAACTACATCTACATCATTCTATCATCATCATCATAATCATCACCATCTTAATATCAACAACATCATCATCAACATAATAATAATAATAATGTCATCATCATCATCATCATCATCAACAACAACAACAAAAACACAAGGAAAAAGAAATGTCAGTTTATTGTAATTAATAATCAGATACTTCTACGTTTGTTCGCTTCAATAATTTATTTGCCCAGTAAATTCAAATCTTCCAAATTATGTGTGTTCAATAATTCTATAACTTTGAAAACAGATGGCTGATACCAGTAATAATTTTAATGTATTTTCTCCTAAGATCAGAATGTATAGGACAGGTAAAAAGAAATTGGAATTCATCTTCTACTTCTAATAGGTCACAATTATTACAAAGTCTATTAGTCCTATCAGTATTTCTATATCTACCAGTTTCTATAGCTAGTATATGAGTTGATAAACTAAGTTTAGAGATAATAATTCTGTGCTGTTTTGGTAAATATTTGGTTAAATAAAACTGAAGTGAAAATCATCTACCATGAACCGGTAGAGATCACATTTACTAGACAAAATAGATTTTGTTTAGCCTGATCGTCTATGCGTTGCTTAATTGATGATAATAGGATGTTATCGGAAGGAGTTTGCCTGATCCAGATGTAGCCTAAACCAAGTTCGAATAATTTCTGCTTTACAAATAACAACCAAGTTTGCTTTGGGTTATCTGTTTCCGTTTCTTTCAGCATAAACTGATAAACTTCATTCACAATACAATTATCACAATTCAACAGCTTAAACCAACATTTAGATATTCTTAATAAATGTTGGTTAACAAGAGGTAATCGACCCGGCTCAAAATAAACAATTGCATTACATGTTGATTTTTAACGCTCTGTCCGTCTCCACGTCCGGCTCCAAACTCTCTCTATAGTTCGTTCCCGAATAGTATTCTTATAACTATTAATTGTTACAGATACAAAATCATTAAGCATTGTCCTAGATGATCGATGTTTTTTTTATATTACAGTAATTGTTATCTTCCCTCTGTTTTATTTGTATATTATATGATAGGGGCGCGAGCGGGTTCTGGCTCATACATATCAATAATAACGTGACTCTCGACCAGGGTTATTAAAAATCTGCATCATATACTTATATTTATCATAAATCAGTTCCTTTTATTAACACCACATGTATAGCCACAGGTGTCATTGATGGTCAGCCAGGTGTTAATTTACTAGTGTATAATACACAGAGTCATGGGCCAGGTGTTAATTTACTAGTGTATAATACACAGTGTCATGGGCCAGGTGTTAATTTACTAGTGTATAATACAGTGTCATGGGCCAGGTGTTAATTTACTAGTGTATAATACACAGTGTCATGGGCCAGGTGTTAATTTACTAGTGTATAATACAGTGTCATGGGCCAGGTGTTACTTGACTAGTGTATAATACACAGTGTCATGGGCCAGGTGTTAATTTACTAGTGTATAATACACAGAGTCATGGGCCACTTTCCAGCCCAATGTTAGTTTAACTGATCAGTCTCAGGTATATTTACCTGGCAGGGGTTACCTCTGCATATATTATGTTACTAACCAAGTACCCCTGAGATAACATTTGAACTCTCCCAATCATCAATGGTGGGGATAGCTCATTAAGAAACTTCAGGTGTGTGTGAAATTCAATATGTCTGTTCTAAAATATCAAAGGTACATAACAGGTACAGATGATTTTTACCTGAGAGAAAGAATTATGGGATATGTTCCCTGGTATGCAAGAATTTTTCATTACAGGATATAAATTTAAAAAAAAATGAAAATTAGAAAAGAATATTTACTATGTATGATTTATATATGATCCTCAATTACATTTGTTTAACTTACATTTTATTCATTTAGCATTCCTTGCATACATAAGTTACACAACCCAAGACCATCCATGTACTAATAAAAAGGTCCAGAAGTAGATATTATTAATCAATTTTGCTAATTAAAACTTATAGAAATTAAATAGGTTAATTGAAGAAGTAAGAACACTTATGAGGAATAATTGTTCAGTATATACCATTTCCGTAGTATAAATTTCAATCTGAAGTTATATTGAATTAAATTATTTTCATTGTAGAAGTTAGATAAAAATCAAGAACAAGTGTCTGAGATCTTGAAAGATGACTTCACCTTTTCAAGATGTGTTCATGTTGAATCTGATGAGGGATCTTCTACCAGCCAAAATGAAGATAATGGTGTTTCCACATTCTTCACCGAGTCAGCTTCAATATTAGAAAGTTCTTTGCATCTACATGATTACTACAGTGATTTACCATCATTATCTGTTATACGCCACCAAGCTACTCAGTCTCATGTTGATGTATCAGATGCATGCACCCAAACGGATGAAGTGTCATCTCTACAAATGAACTGCACACAGATTGACTCTATTCAAACAAGTGAAATTGGCATACAGGTTCATCTCCCACAACTCACATATGAAGGTATTAAGAATGATGACCAGAAACTATGTTTCTATTGTGGAATTCCTAACAGGGTTGTATTTGATACACTATTTGAGGAAATCGCTTTGGATGCAGATGAAGGCACAGGGAGAGCTACAGGATCACTAGTTGGTAGACCAAGGTCTCTCAAGGTAATTGATGAATTTTTATTAGTGCTGATGCGTTTGAGGTTAGGCCTACTTCTGGAAGATTTAGCATATAGGTTTTGTATCTCCACTACGGCGTGTGGCAAAAATGTGAACAAATGTATTGTTTAATAAGATGTTATATTATCCTTTTTGGTGATGTGGACTACTCGAGAAGTGATTGATGCTAATATGCCAGATGTGTTCAAGGAGAAATTTCCAAATACACGCGTCATCATAGGCTGCACGGAAATTCAAACAGAAACTAACCAGCCGTCACCAGCTGTAGCTACCTTTGGATTAAGGAAGGTGGTGGAGGATGCCTCAGATGACATTAAGGAGTTTGTTCAAAGGAATTTCTATGTAGACGATGGACTGACGTGTGATGATGTGGATTCAGCCATCTCCTTGGTAAAAAGAACCCAACACACTCTCAAGGACAATGGCAATATCCGACTTCATAAAATTGCATCAAACAATCCAAAAGTTCTTGATGCATTCAGTGCAGAGGATATCGCGAAGGATATTAGTGATAAAGGCATACAAGAAGACACGACCCCTCTCCAGAGAAGTCTAGGTCGCCAATGGGATATTGCAAATGACTCATTTACTTTCCAAATAGACATTGGCTATAAACCATATACAAGACACGGAGTTTTGGCTACTACGTGATCTGCTGGGTTTTGCTGCACCAGTAACGATCTAAGGAAAAGTGTTGCTCCACAATATGATGTCCACTACCACTGACTGGGATGAGTCTTTATCGGAAGATTTTAAGTCAGAATGGAATATATGGCAGAGAAGCCTGCATGACCTGGAATCAGTGAAAATATCAAGGGCATACAACAACGTGAAGAAGGATGAGGTCGTGAAACAAGAATTACACGTCTTTTGTGATGCCTCTGTAAATGCTGTGGCTGCTGTCGCTTACCTTAAAGCCAAAGATTCTGACAACAAAATCCATGCCGGGTTTGTATTATGGAAATCAAAAGTTGCCCCTAAGCAAGGTCATATGATACCTCGCTTGGAACTGTGTGCTGCATTGCCAGCAGTAGAAGTAGCGGAAATAGTTTCTCAGGAATTGACCTTGGGCCTTTTGGCTATTACGAAAGTCGAAAATGTAAATTGTTTATGACGCACGACAGACGACGCTTGACGAAAGGTGATTGCAATAGGTCATGAAACTCTTAGATGACATAAAATTTGAACATTCTTTTGCAGAAATAGCGATGAAAATCAACTGCCAGATAGATGGTCACCTGTCAGACAATTTCTTTTTTTTCTGGGCAGTTCCAAAATCAAACGGGCATAACTAGGGACCAAGGGGATCATACATTTGAAATTTGTCACAGATTCATCAAAACTTTTTAAGAAATAGCGATAAACTTTACTAGGTAAAATTCAAGATGACCACCTGTCAGTCATTCCGTTTTTCTGATCAGTTCCAAAGACAGGGATCAAGGGAAACCTACATATGAAATTTGAGTGATCCATCAAGTTAGTCACAAGAATTAGCGATAAGGAACTTTCTTTGTCAAAACCAAAGATTATAACCACCAGTCGGCCATTTAATTTTTCTGGTCAGTCCCAAATTCAATCTTTCATTGTTTAAATCCAAGTTGATCCATTCCGTTTTTCTGAAAGTTATCCTGTACTTCTTCAGAGAGAGTGATATCAAAATTCATTGTAAAATCCAAGATGATCGCCCATCAGCCATTCTAATTTTTATCAAGACGGTATACCTAGGGGCCGTATGAAATTTTAGGGAGATCAATGCAGTACTTCTCAAGAAAAATTAATAAAATTGTTTACATATAGACCAGTCACAGGGTGATTGGAAGAGCCCAACAATGATGAGCTAAAAAATCTTGGCAGTAATCAAATAGTGGTTAACATGCTAGAAGTCAATAGTTACTGGACTAGCAAAATGTGATGCATCCCATGAAAGCTATAATGTCAAACAGTCTCTGAAGATTTGAGACACAAAAAAACAAAAAAAAACACGTGTGTTTTTCACTTTTTAATTTTTCAACATGAACAAGTTATAACAGTATATTTTTTTAAAGGAATTTTCTTCTTTTGTATAAAACATCTAATCTTTATTGACTCATTGATAAAAAAGTGTTATGTCTATATTTTGATTAATACAAGTTAATCCATAACTAAGAAATAAAAAAATACTGTAGAAAAGTGATGATTTCATGAATACTATTCATGTCTGTTCTGTACATCTGTTCAAAAATTGATATGACTGAATTTAGAGGGAGAAAACTATTTTGTGTGAATCATTATTGTATTAGTGTCATAAAAATTTGCCGCTTGTAATGACCTTATAAAAACCTGAAAAAAATTAAATAATGTTATCTAAAAAAAAAAGTAAAAGAAAAAAAAAGAAATTGAATCAAGTATGAAATGCTGACACACTGACTTCTACACTCTCACTATCACACTATATTTTTGTCCTCTTCCATTTTTAAGAAAATGCTTGATATACCATGTCCAGGTCTCTATGTGTAATTATGTCACTCAATGGTTAATCTCTAATAATTTGGGTAACTTTTCGCATGAAATGATAAATGATGATACAAGTGAAATCTGAAGGCACACTTTCTCAAGTATACACAATCAATACATACCACAAATCTTTCAAAAATAAATATTTACACTTTGTCTCTTCTATTAACAAGATGTCCAAGGGCCTTACTGGTCATCTGACTACAAAAAACTTTCAGCAGGGAGAAGGGTTATTTTTTCTACTTTGAAGGAAATCTTACTTCAGCCAAGTTTGAGCTCAATCCCACTGAAGGGACTTGAAAAGAAGAAGTTTGAAATGTCAAAAGTTTACGCATGGCGGACGGCTGATGGCACCTGGCGGAAGCAAGATAGCTATAGGTCATCAAGCCTTAATAAAACTTCAAACATGTTGTTTGCATAATTGCTAAATATCAGTTGTCATGTATTACACTTCAAAGATTAACAATTACAACCCTTGTAATATTGCACAATTTTGCTACCATTTTATTGAGAAGACTGGTATAAATCAACCCTCCTCATACCTGGGTTGGTAATAAATGCTTCATGTAAAAAAATGTATGCATATTGAATATTTTGGTTGGAAGTGAGTATCTGATTCTGGGATAAATATAATATAATGGTACAGATTTCACCTAGATGTTTTCAACTGTAGATGGCAATTTTATCTCTTAAATTGAATGCCATCTTGCAACATGAGGAATCATATCCTTGGTGAAATGTTCATACCACCTACCTAAAGGGCGGAATGTTGCATTAATGGAAACAAATTGCTTGTCACTCAACACATTCATAAACAAAATATCAACACATTGACGTTCATTCTTAACAATATGATGATTTATCTCATCTGCCATTCTTGAAATCATTAACATTGAGCATTAGTTTATGCCAAATTTAAATCCCATGATTATAACCCTGTTCCCACCTTTGTTATCATAAAAAAAAAAAAAAAAAGAGAGATCTTTTGAATTATGACAGGTTTGCGTAGTTGTTCTTCAAGAGAAGTTTACACGACCGACAAATTCACATCCTATATTAATATCAAAAACCTGTGTCCCAAGTCGTGTTTTTTGAAGTCCTTTAAACACAAGTATCATTAATATCAATTATCAAAATATTCCAGTCATGTATTTTGGTTAAAATGGAATTAACACTCTAAGATGTATCAAAGGACTACAATGGCTGATTAACTGTGTCACTTTCACTTGGACTAGTATAGGAGACTTGATCCTTATTTGCAATAAAACAGATCATACTTCACAAAGAACACATGTGATGATTAATAAAATGTATCAAGTGTTATTGAAAGGGATGTTGTCGTTCTGTTTCTGTTTTGACTTGAAACATCCTTTCCAAAAATTTCTTGTAACACTAATTGTAGGTTTTTATAGGAAGTAGAGACGATCAGCAAGGTCAAAGGACGGCTCCTTGTGGATTGATTGTCCTACCAGGAAGGCAAGCTTGTGCGCATATTGGCATGGTGCAGGCACTCTGATGGTTCCCTTAGAAGAAACAAAAAAAAAAAAAAAGGTCAAGAATATGCAATTCATAGAGGCGGAAAGGCCTTACATCAAAACAGAAATATTAGGTACAATCAAGAGAAAGCTCAATATCAAAAGGAATGAGTGCATGTCTTAATTAAGAAAAAGTATTTTAAGTATATAAGATTACTGATAGGCAAGGAAACTATGAGAATACTCAACATATATTTTAGATTGCCAACTAAGCAGGGCACTCGTTATTTTTACCCAGTTTTTTTACCATTTTTTTGCATCATTAAAATCCAATAGCCCTATTTGAGATTTCACTAATATAATGCAATACAAAATTTAAATACAGTCCATTAATCCTGGAGTTCATTGTCCTGTTATTGGCAAATCTTTGAAGATTTTGAGCGATATCAAACTAACCAAAATCTTACTGATATTATAAACCATTATATACTATTCAATTCTTGCTGCAAAACTTAACAAGAGTACCGCAAAGCAGAATAAAACATGCCCGTGAATATCCAAAACAGCAAAGGGGCATAACTCTTATTCAAATCATCTAATCAAAGCCCCATTCAGGAAAACACAATTTCATATCATGGTAATTAAGCCTACCAAGTTTCATAAAGATCGCCTGAAAAATGTTGGAGGAGATCTCTAGACAAGATTTCTATAGTGAAATAAACAAAGGGCCATAACTTTTGTTGAAATCACCAAATTGATACCCTGTTCAGGAAAACACAACTTCATATCATGGTGATTAAGCCTACCAAGTTTCATAAAGATCGGCTGAAAAATGTAGGAGATCTCCGGACAAATAAAAGTTTACGATGGACACTGGACGGACAGTGCCATACCATAATAGACGGGCGTATAAAAAGTATTTGACAACAACAAAGAAAATATCTATTAAATCTTTTTCAAGTCAAGCAACTCTGGCAAATACTGGCCGATTATGACCAATATTAAAAACCTCTAAGATCACATTGATCCAAGGCAAAATATCAAATTTGAAGACAACAGGCCCAGGGAGCCCGTATTGTTTACCTGGTTATTGAAGTTTATAATGCAAAACTTTACATTTCTCATGAAGGAAAATATTTTCCCTGATGAGCCTCAATCCACAGATACAGCTTCAAATTCCCTTTGAATGGGGACAGACATTAATTGTTAATCTCTTGATGACCAACAATGCTATCAAGTTATGGGATAGTAATCTCAATGGCTTCAAAGATATAATGTCATGGGGAGGGACTAGACTCCAACTATATCATAGAACCAATGATCCAAATAAATTGTTGATGGTGCCAAGCATTGATATGAAAATGAACCAAATCTATTGAGGGCTAAATTTTCTCTGTTGGGTCCCTCCCATCTGGCCCAGGGGGATCCCAATGGGCTCTTGGCACCCACCATTGTGTGATCTTTATTTGCTCTTTGTCAGTTGGATCTTTTCCCTTCTTTTCTCTGTTTTTGCGTTTAATCATAAAAATGAACATTCCTTCGCAGATATAGCAATGATATTCCTTATCTGTCAAGACCATTGCCTGAAAGCCATTTTGCTTTTCTGACCAGTTCTAAAATCAAATGGGCACAACTAGGGACAAAGGGGAACCTTCATAGGAAATAAGAGATACATTCAGTACTTCCTATGGAATAGCAATAACAACCCTCTCTCAAACAGGCATAACTAGGGACCAAGAGGAACACACATGTGAAATTATAAGAAAGATCCAACCAGTACTTGTCAAGAAAAAGTGATAACAAAATTTGTTTACCGACCGATAAATGACGGACCAGAGACATGGGGCCATATGAATAGCCCACCATTTGAGGATGGTGGGCAAAATACAGAAGAAAAAAAAAAAAAAAAAGGCACAGTAAACGAGTTTTATCTTATAAGCATTAGCTCTAATAACATTTTCTCCCCTGGTTAATATCAATAAGCATAACATACCGGCCAGTTGTAGTAGAGATGAGTCATTTTATATGTCAACCTCTGCATATGATCTGGCTTCAATCCAGTGGTGTCAAAAATGACATTAAAATGTGTTGGAGTTACTGTTCCTTGTCGCACTGATTGTGACACCAGGAAGAAGTCAAACCTAATTACAAATAGAAACACATCAACTTTCAACCAAGTCAAACAAATGTACAGTAAAATTAAAGCTACTATTTTTTCCCCTTTAAACACTTTTTTCTGTCAACTGGTTCAATATTTTCTTCAACATTCAATGTGTTTTCATTGGGCAGGGAAGGTTAAAACAAATAAAATAGAAAATGTTTGAACCAGTGATCACAACCTATTAACTAAACAGTAAAACAATTATCAGGTTAAGACCAACTATCAGAAGAATTCTCTGAAGCTTTGAAATGTAATGAAAGTTTCCAATAACATTCTAGAAAACAATTATACAATTTTAGCTCTTGCCTCTCCCTCTCTGTTTTTGAGTAAACAGCACTAAAATGTATCATACCCCCTACCCCTTTATGTTTTCATGTTTACACACATCAAATCAAATCTACTCCTTACCATTCTGGTTTGGTGACCTCTGTGTCAATGACAGTCCCTGGAACAGGGTTAGTATATGTTCTTCCAGCCTTTGCAAAGAATCTGCTATTGATCCTCTTTTTTACTACCACAACTGCAATCTTGACACTGCAATAAATGAAGATTACTGATAAAACAGGTCAGGTTTATCTTTGAGCACTATAAACAATCATTATTGTTCCAGAATATAAATTTGCTCATTTCTACCATTCTACTTTAATTTATTCCACTCTCAGGCCATTGTGTAAATATGGTGGGTGTTGGATAAATATAAGTGATATTCCACTAGTGGTATATGGCCTTCTGGATAAATGATCGGTGAACTTTGACCTGAACTACCTTTTTCACTCGCGAGATTTGTTCCACGTGCAATTTGTTAAATATCGTCTGCTGTCAACATGGCTGAACTGGATACGCTTGAGGAGAATGTAGGTGATAAAGTAAGGCTATGTGATGGGGAAAAGGGTGTAATCCGGGCAATTTCAAAAGCAGATAATAATGATGGGTTTGATCATTTCCAAATAGAGCTTAATTGGGGAAAGACTGTTACAGAAGCCAGGTATCGTTTCGACGTGATACCGGCTTGTCAGTGTTAGCCTGTATGTTTACAAATGCTTATACTCCGCCCCTTTTACGTCAGCTTACGTCATTGATACATAGTAGTACAATGCATTTGTAATGTTGCACTTGCTTACACCTAGGCCTAACATTGTAGCCTTTTCATAATTTTAGTCGATTGAAGCCAAAATTAATCTTTTGAGCATAATTCCAGCCCAAAGTCATAATTTTTAAAAATTATTTCGGATGTCGGAATGGTTCATATATAGGCCTAGATTAAATTGCTTTTATTTATTCAGTTCATATTCAGAGTTTAGATTTATGCCTGTTTTTTTATATAACCAGGTCTGATGAACAAGTCTGGGAGTAACAATAATGGAAAAAGACTGACAAACCATAGTGCCAGGAAGTATCTTGTACAAAAACTCAATGACTATTTTCACATTGAAATATCTCAACTTGATCATTAGGGCCTATAATCGTTACGAGTAAATGAACACTTACCTTGTTTAAAGAAATTAAATCCCACAGTTTAACACTAATATAAATTTATAAAAAAAAATTTGCTTTCATAATACAGGGCAATGCATCACTGTCAGGCTTAGAGTAGACAATAACTAGATCTCTACTTCCATTGGTCCTATAAAACGTTGCCTTATTATGTAATTCCCTGCATCCTCCAGATTTCCGTTCACAAGAATATCCACAGTATCAACAGTTACTCAACTTTAAACACAAACCAGCACTGGATGATTTCAAGAGCGATATCGTCATGCTTGGACCATATTGGTGACAGGCATTTCACTAGAGCTAATAGCACATCTAGTGCAAGCGAAGTCATCGTCAGACCTCAAAATCCTGTATCAACTGTGTCTGCAAATCCCACCGGTGCCCTTACTTCAGTATTTGCATGTCATATTCACGGTGGTTCATTAACAATAAACATTAACAATACAAACGTCTATAAACGTCCCAGACCAAGGGTGCTGTACTCTGATTCTGACAGTGATTGAGTTTGAAGTTTCCGGTGGGAACCAGACGACACCACTATATGTGTCTGTATAAAAGCGCGCCTAATATAGTCCGCGATTTTCTACAATTGTATAGACAGTTCAAGTTTACAAGACAACTAATCGTCATTGTGTTATTATGTGTAAACTTTAAAATTGTGAAAATGATAAAGAAATAAATTATTTACCACCATACATATTTTTGAATATTAATTGGAGCCTTTTTACTCTGAGTGATATATCTACGCCACATTTGCATATGTCAGCAAATTGTTTACACACGTATACATGTATTGGTCTTAGCCTACCGCCTGTGATCTTGAAATAAGAATGGTAGAAACAGATTACACAACGAGTGGTTGTTGGATACGGCATTTATTTCACTCGAGTTAGTTATTTTTTAAAAGTTACAAAAGACACGAACTTTAGTGAGTGTCTTTTGTAACTTTTAAAAAATAACTTACGAAAGTGAAATAAACGGCGTATCCAACAACCACTCGTTGTGTAATCTCTATGTATATGACAGGGGAATGGTAAGCATGCTGTATTTATCTGGTTATATCATTTATCTAAAAATTAAAAACTGCCAAAAAGCATTAAACTTGATCTAGATAAATAGAAAGAGGCCTAAGGCTCTAACGGTCACTAGAGTCACAATGTTTATTGTAACATGTCATAACAAGAGATCCCAGAGGGATCTTGGCGCCCACCATTTGAGGATGTTTTCAGTTCTTGAACTAGGGACCAAGGGGAACCTGCATATGAAATGTGAAAAAGATCCATCCAGTACTTTCCCAGAAATAGCGATAACAAACTTTTACTTCCAAAATCCAAGATGGCCATCTGTCAGCCATCTTGAATTTGAATCAGTCCAAAAAAGGTATAATGCACAACTAGGGTCCAAAGGGATCCTGCATATGAAATTTAAGAAAGATCCATCCAATACTTTCCCAGAAATAGCGGTAACAAACTTTTACTTCCAAAATCCAAGATGGCTGCCTGTCGGCCGTCTTGAATTCAAATCAGTCCAAAAAAGGTACATTGCACAACTAGGGACCAAGGGGAAACTGCATATGAAATTTGAAAAAGATCCATCCAGTACTTTCCCAGAAATAGCGGTAACAAGAATTGTTTATGGACGGACGGACCACGGACGCAGGGCGATTTGAATACCCCACCATCTGATGATGGTGGGCTAAAAATGATTTTATTAAAAACAGGTAACTTTAATTACATTCTACACATAATGCAAATGTAAATTGTACATAACATCAACTGCTGTTCCATGTAAGGCTTCTAACCAAGCTTGAATTAAAAGAAATTACACTCAATATTTGATTTTCCGATATCAAAACTTTCATCCAGGTACAGTAGAACATCTCTGAAATGCGACCCATTTTTTGCCCTGCCTATCAGCACCTGGCTGTCAGCCAAGGTCATTATGTGCATCTTATCAAGTCATCAATGTGACCAACTTTTGGCCCCGCCCCTCAGTCCCCAGGGGATCAGTTGAGGTCAATAAGCACCTCTCATGAAACTGTCTGCCTATCAGCACCTGGCTGTCAGCCAAGGTCATTATGTGCATCTTATCAAGTCATCAATGTGACCAACTTTTGGCCCCGCCCCTCAGTCCCCAGGGGATCAGTTGAGGTCAATAAGCACCTCTCATGAAACTGTCTGCTCATACTAAAAATTCTAACAAAGTTTAAACTATTACTGAAAGAAAATAAACAAAATATGCTAAAAACTTAATTTTCCTATATAACCAAGAGTTAATTTTATTCCCTCCCAAGGGAAAACAATGAGGTCATGAAATTTACAATTTTGGTAATGCATCTTAATGCCTTTCAATTCATCAAGAATATTTGATTTTGCCAAATCTGCAATTTGAGAAGAATATTTTTGAAGTTTCAATCAATTTGACTCTTTTTGGCCCTGCCTCTCGGGCTCCTATGGGTCAGGGACCACATAATTTACAATTTACGAGTGCCTTTGGCCATGAAAGGTTTTTGTAAAATTTCACTGAAATCAATTCAGGAGTTTTCCAGAAGTTGAGAATGTTAAAAGGTTTACAATGCACGATGCCAGAAAAAAGGGGGCGTTTCAGGAAAATCATTCATGCTTCAGATCAAATTGAGACAGAATCCTCCCATTCCCGCGGAAAAAGGACTAATTTGTTCTATTTCCCCTATAATAGATCTTGCCCCCACTGCCTCTGCGCTTCGAGACCCAAAATTAATAGAGCATCGTTTCCCCTTCGCCCAAGAATGCTTCAGACCAGAACTAGTAGCTGACATACGGATGGATGATGGACATCAAACTTGTTAGGCTTGGTGCACAAATAGAGGGCTGGACGTTACGTACAGTTTACCAAACAATCTCTCTATTGCCTGATACCAAGAACAAAGCATCTTATCTAACTGCAATACATTTACAATGTCCATAATGCAGGGCCTAACCAATTAATACAGACTATCAGGTACCAGACATAAATACCAAGACTGTCCGAGATTGAGAACAGGGTTCATACAGATGACTGCTGATAAATTTTAAGGGTTTTTCAAGAATTTTTTGTCGAAATTCAAGGGCCATTTAAACTTCTTTGAACAAAGAAAAACAGGTAGATTTGGGACACTAATTACTATAATTTGTACTATAATTTCCCAGCATATAACAAATACATCAATATCAATGCTGACCTTAAATATATATTATACCAATACTGTAGTTCTAGTGTAGTCAGTTTTTCAGAGACTCCACTTTTTCTGTAATACTGTCCTCTACTTGCTTTAACTCTGCCACCTTCTCTTTCGACCTCTTCCTCATACAATTTGACTGAGTGACTAATGACAATTGTCCTTTTTTCTCGGCCTGCTCTGCAAGGGCATCTGCCTTTGTGTTCAAGTCTTTAATATCAGAGGCAAGCCTTTGTTTCTTTTTCTTTAAAGTGTCTATCTCATCTAGTACAGATTTTCTTTTTTCTCCTTGCTCTAAAGTCTGCATCTTTTTTCTCTCTTCTTCCAGGAATCTCTCACATTTTTGTCTAGCACTCCCAGCTGCAAGTAAGAGTTCCTTTGTAACTGGAACATTTAGAATGCCCCCCTTAGATTTCACATAGTCACATATTTGCCTTTGGGCAACTAATGTTTTGTTTTTCATGTTCACAGCTTCTACCTCCTTGTTGACCGAGAATCCCCGTTCTACACACACTTGTCCATGGGACATTATCAGCACCATCTTCACAACTTGGAGAAGTTCTCTGTACTGATCTGTTGACAAGTGTTCAGCGAAAAATGTGTCAAGTCTATCACTGTTTCTTGAAAAACCAGTAAACTTTTCACATCCAATTGAGCTTACAGAGTCAACAAACTGATTATATTGTTCATCAATCTGATCACAATTGTCATGAATTTTTCCAGCACTTCTTAAGCACACAAGTACTTTCTTGAATTTAGATCTGCATATACTGGGGTTAGAAGCCATTTCCCCTGGGTCAAGTGCTGACAAATTCCTAACCAAAGAATATGAAATTGGACATTTCAGTAATATCTTTTGACAAGTTTCACAAAGATATTGTCTGGCTTCCATCTTGAATTCCATGACATCTTTCTCTGACAGTTTCTTGCCTCGATCATCTGCCTTGGCTTTCCTGAGAGCTGCCTCTGTGGCAATACCAATGTCAACTTTGTTGTAACTTACAAGATTTTCCTTCTTTGCTACATCAATTTTGGAGAGTTTATCTAAATTGTCGCACTGTTCTAAAATATCAGGTTTTATAACTTTCGTAAAAGACTCCTGAGTAGTGAAGCTAAATCATTAACCATGAATGGGAGAACAGGCTTGTCCGTCTGATAAAATGCAAGGAACGGCTGTAAGATATTTGCCACTAGTCTGAAGAATTCTAGCTTTGTTAAGATGAACTTGTCCTTAGTGAACTCCTTCAACGTAAGAGTTACAGGAAGGTTGTTGAGACTTCTTCTTAGATTCCATCTCTGATACATACTTAACCAAGCTTGGCCATATCTCTGAAGCTCTTTTAGCCACGGGCTCATTTTCCAGCCATCTATGGTTGCAAAACTTAAGAGGCATTAAATTCCTTCCATCTGATTCAACCATTTTTCTGAAGTCTTCTCGCCTTGCTGGGGAATCTTTGTATAGGTAGTAGATACTTGCAAGAAGTGAATCAACACGCCAACCACTAGCTATACCTCCAGTATTAAAACTGTTATGAATAATGTGCAGTCCACAGGAGCCTATGTTCAATAATGTGTTACTGAAGTCTTTTTTCAACTGATCTGAGATCTGTTCATAAAATTTCCAATTCACATTTGGCCCATCCATTCCAATCTGAATCAATTTACTGGGATCCAGTTCACTATCAATAACCCCTTCTATAAAATGCTTAACCATATCATTTGCTGTTGCATGGCCAAGAAATTCTGAATCAAAATACCTTGTTTTCACCATGTTCACCTCTTCATCCCAAAAACGCACATGTACATCCATTTGCTTGGTCTGTGACTTTTTGTTAAGAGATTCGTCAAAAAGCACTGTATAGTATCCACGAATATCTTTTAGCAACTGTTTTTTAAAGCGTTCCGATAAGCCAAACAAGGCCAAATAGGAAGACTTCCGTTCACCACACGTAAATTTTTTGGCGATAACACTATCTGCAAACATGATGGGGAATAATTTTGAAACGTCATCATTTGATTTAAATGAACAATGTTGCGTGACAGTATGTAAAGTCCACATTACCTCAGCGCGGAGAGTGTCATTACGTACCACAAAATCGCTCATAGTCACATGGCCACTTCCACCAACTGTAGCTGTACCAACGTTCTCGGGAGGGGCTGGGATATTGAAATCAATTTCATCCTCTTTGCTTCCCGTACATTTACCCTTTGTTTCAGTTTCTTTGAAAAAATCGGTTAATCTTGGGCCCGACATAGGAACAGCTGACTGTGAGATAGACTTATGTTTTTTACTGTTCATGTGCGAGAGCAGAGCATGTTCTCCCATCTTGCCGAGGTCAATCAGTTTATTACACACAATGCAGTTTGCCATGTGTTTGTCACCTTTAAATTCCCTCGCCCATGATGAAAACCGTTGATCGCTAAGCCACTTTCTGTTAAACACACACTTTCCCATTTTGTCGTAACTGTTTTCATATCATTTTCATTTGCAAATGGCGCCGTTGGAAATGTGCTTTCACTGATCTGGTATCACAGAAACGCTTGTAACCAATGCGCTTTATCTACTAACGGCTGTACTATTATTGAAACTGTTTAAGGGTAATATTTCCGGATTTTACGTACTTCATTCTTTTTTTTTCAATTTGATTCATTCAATGATCATTTTTTCGATTTAAAAACAACAAAAACAATATAGGGCAACAATTTTACCGTGCAGGGTGGTTATCATTGATTTTCAAGGGTTTTCCAAGGCTTTTTATTGATTTTCAAGGGTTTTTCAAGGCTATACACTATTTTCAAGGGTTTTTCCAGAGAATGCACTATTTTCAAGGGTTTTTCAAATCTGTGCGAACCCTGGAGAAAGCTAGTGACCTTAGGGGCCACGGTCAATGTCAATCCAGTTAACTGTTAGTCTGATAACACTACACTAGGCCCTATGTCATTTAGGTTGGAAAAAGCTCATCCAAATCCTTTAGCACTTCAACAAGTCATCTCAGCTAACATTGGTTACCACAATTAGTCAAACTTACTTGTAGTCATCCCCAGCACATTCCTTGATTGTACCTACGACTTGTGGTACCTCATGCTCGTGAACGGCTGGGAGCTGTCCATCCCCAACACCATCTCGGAAGATGACTATTTTCTCCGGCAACATGCCGTTTTCTTCATGGTACTTTTTCAGTGCATCTGTAATTAAACAGATTCACGAGAAAAGTGAAATCATGTGCTATTTACTTCTGATTCTGGTCGTCATTGGTACCTAGATTACTAGATATGGGGAGAAACTGAGGAGTTAGAAAGTGTACCCAAAACCCAAACTTGTGCAACTTTTATAGTGCAAACTACTGAACATATTCTGTGTTGTATAAAATGCCAGGCCTACATTGCTTCCAGCATATCCATAGCTTTGATCTTGCATATTGTTCACTTGGACATGTATATAGCATTATACACATGTTCTCGAGGCACCTCTAAATCACTCCAGAAATCACCTTGACTAGTCAATATTTCATCATGACAGATCAAATTTCAGTTGTTGAATGTTATAAAACAAACTTCAATTAATTCATTTTTAATATAATAAAAGGCAATTTACCTTTTATTAATTGGAAATATAAAAATTCATGTATATTTCTGCTCATACACATTTATATGTAGTAAAACGAAATATTGGTAGATTAAAATGTGATGCCTAGGCCTTTGCTCATAAATATTGGTTGAAATCTATATTGTAGATCATAACTTCAAATCCTGTCAATTCAAAAGGTTATTTCATTCATAAAACTTAATAAACAGTATTTATTTTCATTTTTGATTCTGAATGGTTATCATACAAATTATCTGGTATTGTGCAGGTTCCATGGGTGGGGTGCTTTGGACTGAAATTTCGTTCTCATCACAGCTCTAATTCCCATCGGTAATTTTTGTCTTGTCAAGAGCTGTAATTCCAATCAGTATTTTTCAAGTAACTGCACTAGCAAGATCATTCTGACCAGAAATTATTCTTCTATGAACATTACTACCTTTAACACAGATCTTTACCTTGCCTACCTTTTACACAGAACTTAACCCTCCCTACCTTTAACACAGAACTTTACCTTCCCTGTCTTTAACACAGATCTTTACCCTCCCTAACTTTAACACCGATCTTTACCTTCCCTGTCTTTAACACAGATCTTTACCCTCCCTAACTTTAACACCGATCTTTACCTTCCCTGCCTTTAACACAGAACTTTACCCTCCCTACCTTTAACACAGATCTTTACCCTCCCTATCTTTAACACAGATCTTTACCCTCCCTATCTTTAACACAGAACTTTACCCTCCCTGCCTTTAACACAGAACTTTACCCTCTCTACCTTTAACACAGAACTTTACCCTCCCTACCTTTAACACAGAACTTTACCCTCCCTACCTTTAACACAGATCTTTACCCTCCCTACCTTTCAGACAGATCTTTACCCTCCCTACTTTAACACATATCTTTACCCTCCCTACCTTTAAGACAGATCTTTACCCTCAATACCTTTAACACATATCTTTACCCTCCCTATCTTTAACACAGATCTTCAGATCTTTACCCTTCCTACCTCTAACACAGATCTTGAGTCCATCGTTGAGCTCCTGCGCAGTGTGCTGGAAGGTACATCTGGAGTAGAACCTTGTGATGGTTCTGTTAATGCTACATACCACACCTCCAACAGATCTGCCTTTGCTAGCCGAGTCATGGTAGGTGTCAATACCGATAACCATCAAATTCTTCAGCTGTTTGAAAAATAAATTTATATTTTCAAGATCACACTTGCTTTACCCTCCTAAATAGATTTGATAAGCATAAAGTCAACAGTGCCAGCTTTAATAACCTAGTTATTGAGGAAGTCATGACACTTTTTGGCCAAAGCTTTTATAACAAGAGACCCCTGCACCCTCAATTGTTCGATTTTATTTCCTCTTTGAAAGTTGTACCTTTCCCATCATTTCTTTGTTTTTGCTCTTAATGATGAAAAATTTGAAATCCAAGATGGCTGCCTGTTGGCCATATTGTTTTTCCGATCAGTCTTAAACCCAAACAGGCAAAACTAGGGACCTAAATGAAGCCCTTCCAGCAGGGTGAGCTAATGAAATATTTCTTTTATCATAACTAGGAGCAAATAAATTGCATCTATAAACTTTCCCCCCTCCTTAAACATCAAAACATGACAAGAATTTTCCATTTTGATCAAACCAATTTCCAACAAACTTTAGAATGCAGTTTGTTTTAGTTGCTATTCCTGATTATACAAAAGATTTTACTACAATACTTACTGGGATATCAAGACGCCAAACCTCTCCACCAAGTTTACAGTTAAGCTGAATGGCAATCTTTGTTGCCACAGACATCAACATCTGTTTCTTAGCCAGAGTACGGGCAACCACACACTGGCTAGGCACTAAACAAAAATGTTTATCAGCAATTATACCAATTATGTAGTACACACAAGCTATTTATTTAGTGGTGATCAAATAATACATATTTTTAAATTTTGCATAGTAACCTGCATTATCACCTGCTATATGAAATTTAAGAAGTTGAAATACAAATATGCTCAGCTTATGTAGACAAGTGAACACTAACTATAAACTATATCTAAATACTGATAAACAATTTCTCCAACCATACCTGGATGGTCAACACAGCAAGCCTTTTTGATTGCATCATACCGATCCTTTCTGTTGGTGGGCAGGATGCACAGAACTAGCTGAGTTTCTTTTGTTACATATCTCTTTAAATTGTCCAGGAAAGTAGAAGAGCGATCATCATTCAACTCGCATCTTTGAAAACAAAACAAAAGCAGTATAAACAAGGCCTCCTATAAATCTGCAAGATTCCCCCTGGCAGCTTTGATCAATGACCAAAATTAAAAATTTCACTAGAATTGTCCCTAAGATGGCCAACTTATCAAACCCACTCACCCCAATCAACAATAGTTAAGGAAGGGTTGTTAGAACAACATTCCTCCAAGCGGCCTTCAATTGGTAACATTCCATTAAAGACCTTTGCGTCATAAAATTCACAATTTCTGCAAAGTAACTTAAGACCCTTCCAATCACTTAGAGCATTTGATTCTGCCATATCTAGTTGTTGAAAAGAAGATATGTTAAATTGAAATCAATTTGACCCCTTCGGCCCTCACCCCTCAGGTCCCTGGATGGAGTGGACTGTATAATTCACTATTTTGGTTTATTGTAGGCCTGGAAATGTTTCTGCGCAATTTAATTGAAATCGGTTCAGGAGTTTTTGCGAACAAGTCAAAGTTGTTTTAAGTTTACGGACATACTACTCCACACAAAAGGCGATGGAACAGGTCATCATGAGATTTTGTCTCGGACAGGGTTTACATCACCAATTGTCAATGTTGTATTTTGAGATAACAATAAAAATTGTATTGTCGATAAAATATGGAGTTTGCCGATTTTTTGGAGGGACAAAAAACCACTCATTATTTCGTAAAAACTTATTAAAAGTGAAAATAATGACAACAAGTAAGACAAAGGAAGTGAAAATGGTATGTAGCAAGTACTTTCTATGGCATTCCTTACAAATATCCAGTATATGTATGGTAGCTAATAAATTGAATATTGACAACTTTTTCAGTTCGAAATGTATGGTGAATACATACTGATTTATCATTTTTTTTGTAATTTTGGAAAATCTATATGTATTCATTTATGCAAAAATATTCAACCTTTTCCATACAGTTTGGGAAAATATACGGACATTTTTTATATCAAATAATTGGAAAAACTTTTTTGTTCATAGAAGCATGTTGTATTTGACTGTGAAAAAAGGGCAATAGAATGAAATTTTGTGGGCATTGTGTTAGCATGGAAAATAAAATTCTGTGAAGGTTGCTTCAAGTAACAAATTTAATTGTGTGGATTATTTGATTTGACAAAAAATGTTTAAATGCTTGGATATTGAATAAATTTTACCGTATAGAATGATGGGGTAAAAAATAAGCGCCTCCCAACCCCTTCACACACTTAATTCTGGAGCAGCCCTAATGGCAAACTTCAAACTCTTAAGTTAGTGACTGTAATTTGGTTTCTCCAAAACTAAATTGTTAGAAAGCATGTTAACAGATTCATTGCCAACTACTTTTTATCCTCTTGTTAAATCTTATACTATAGTAGATAGTACACCATCTTGTTTCCAATCAGTCAGATGTCATACAGAAAGCAGCATCCTATAGACGGATGGAACTCATTTAAAGTTGGCGGGGATAAAATTAAAAGCCAACAATCTATGTCTCCATATTATTACATCAGAGATCTTTTATCAATATTATACATCAATTTAACAGTCCACTTACTGCTGTGGGCGGTTGATCCTCATGTCCATTGGTGGTCCCACCTTACTAAGAGTGTACTTACTGCTGTGGGCATTTGACCGTCATGCCCATTGGTGGTCCCACCTTACTAAGTGTGTACTTACTGCTGTGGGCGGTTGATCCTCATGTCCATTGATGGTCCCACCTTACTAAGTGTGTACTTACTGCTGTGGGCAGTCGATCGTCATGCCCATTGGTGGTCCCACCTTACTAAGTGTGTACTTACTGCTGTGGGCAGTTGATCCTCATGCCCATTGGTGGTCCCACCTTACTAAGTGTGTACTTACTGCTGTGGGCGGTTGATCCTCATGCCCATTGGTGGTCCCACCTTACTAAGTGTGTTCACCAGATCTGAGGCGTTTCCTGTATCACGCCTGGTATAACAAATGACCCAGTTATCCAGAGGCACACTTGTAAGCAGTTGCTTGCCACGAAGATCTCTGCTCCAATCAGCATCCTCTTGCTTGTAAGTGCACTGCAAAAAAATGTGCTATGAATTGAATAATTTGTTTTCCTTTCCTTCATTAATGCGTACTCCTCACTAGGTAGTTTAACATGTTAATTTTGGATAAACATTATAAATAATTTTGAGGGCTTTCAGAGAAAAGTGACCCTATCTCTAAGGTACTGATGCAGAGTAGCGACCCATCCATGGGAAAATCAATTCAGAAGTGATCTCCCCATGGGATGATATTGCTGAAGGCACCTTCCATGGGAAGTTGATGTAGTGTATATACTCTTCCATTGGATACCAAGAGACACGACTATTTCATGACATAGCTATGGAGAGTAGTGACCTTCTATGGGATATTGATGGAGAGAAGAAACCTCTCTATTTATATTGATGGAGAGAATTATTCCATGGGATGTCAACGCAGAGTAGTTACCCTTCAGTTGAAGTTTAATGCGGAAAGACCTCTCCAAGGGGTATCAATTTCCGTAGGAAATTAATGGAGAGAAAGACCTCCTTCCATGGGAAATTTGATCAAACGCAATGATCATTCTATGTTAAATTAATGGAGAGTAGTGACCTTTCCATGGAAGATGATTTTAAAGCGGTATCATTCCAAGGGAAATTAATGAAGAGAATTGACATTTTAATTTGCAATCAACATTGAACATGATAGCAACCAGCTATTTGACCCAAAACTAACTCAAAGACATCTCTCTTGAAAAAATGAGAAATGTCACATTTCATAATGATATTCAAAGTATACTTATTAAAAAAAAAAAGAAGAGAGAGAGAGAGAGAGAGAGAGAGAGAGAGAGAGAGAGAGAGAGAGAGAGAGAGAGAGAGAGAGAGAGAGAGAAAGAGAAACCTTGTGTGAGAAAAGTATTCAAGATGATCAAAATCAGTATACTAGTGAACAGAAGCCTGGCATAATTTAGTAAATAGACCCGATACATTGAACTATCTTGTATATTGTGAAGAACAGAAGGTTCCAATATTGGGACAGCTGATAATCAAATGGTCATTGTGTTGATGTGGATAAAAGTATGTAAAGGATAAGCTTGAAGACATGCTGAAACCCAAAAACCAGCAGATACTTTAACAGTAGTGAGGGAAATAAAGAAAGAGTCCAAATGACCAAGATGATTACCTGGGCATTTGACAGGTAGATGGCTTCCTTTGGTAAGACACGTCCCCCTATCTGCAGAAGGCTCTGTGAGAACCGAAGTCTCCATCCTCTCAGCTCTTCCACAACCTTTGGTGTGCTGAAATAATTCACAAACTTACCCTTAGTGCTTTACTGACAGGAAATGTTCCCCACCCACGACATCAACAACCACATCAAATTTCACAAAGCACACAACATATACAATGTTTGCCTATCAACAAAATGCTTGCATCATTGAACTTTCTTAACAAGCTAAAAATGTTTTCATTATAACAGCTCTGATAAATTGATTTCTTAGATACCTCTTCCTTGAGAGTAAATTTCTACTTCTTTATTTGATTGAAAGAATTCTTTCTCACGTATTTATCTGATTCATGAAGCCAGACAAGGTATTGCATCTGCCCTCTGGAGCAATCCTGGTGTGAGAAGCAACGTCTCTCATGACCGAAAAGTCATTCTTTACGTCGTCTGACAGGCCTGTAATGTTAAAATTTTAACTATATTTATATCATTTCATTTGAATATACACCAAGTAAAGGTGTCATATTGCACTCAATACACTTCCCTGACATGGAAACCATTTTTGAACAACATCCTCTTTTAAAGTATTTACAAAAATTTGCGACATATCTTCTATATTTTTAATCACAAAATTTGATCATCTTCATTATGACCTAATGATATATGATTTAATTCTACCCACCAGTCAGTATACACAACTCTGGAACCAGAAGCAGTGTTTCTGGACGCCCCATTTTCACCTCCTTTGGCTTGGCTCTGCTCACTAACATTGGCTGAAGATCATCCTTGATCTCTTTGTCATAGGCCTGTTTACAAAGTCATGGAATCGATGTATATACAATTTTATTTTCAACTAAATCACAGCACTTCATATGAATTAAGATTCACTTTTAACTAAAAATAATTAAGTAGGTTAAAACCTCTGATATAGCTGGGTTGATTTCATGCGCAACTTACTTATTTCTCACATGCATATTAAATTTTATAACCTAGGACTTCATTTTACTGCCATATGCATGCAACATGTCCTTTGGATTCTCCCCATCCCTAGGTCCATTATATTTCATACTACTAACACATTTTAAATAGAAAATTTACAACACACTGCCTCATCAAGGTGAACCCCAAGTATTAAGTTCAAGTGACTAGTTGTGTAGGAGTTTAAGCCCAGCAAAACTTTTATGTAGGTCGAAAGAATGTAGATGAGCGACCTATTTTTGTTACACAACACATTACCTCATCAAGATCAGTCAATACCCCAAGTATGATGTTACCTTCATATAATACTCTTTGAAACTAATTTCTCCTTCACGTCTCTTAAAGGTGCTTGTTGGATGAACATCCCACTCTATGTCATCAACTCTGTATGTTTTATTGTTGTATCTGCAATTGTTTCAAGTTTCAAGCAATCATCAATGATATAAAAAGTCTTGTTTTGATTAATAAATCAATCAATTGCTATCAGCATAATAGTGTTCTTTCCTTTGTCATATTACTTTACATATTTTTTTTTTCAATTTTTCAAAGATGTATGCATTCTGCAAATCATTCAGAACAAATAATTACCTTGTCAGCACTATGCTCCCAACAAACTTTCTTGTACATTTTTCGTAAAAGGACTCGCCACCTCTGTCCCCAGCATTGTACAGGTCATACATCATATCAAGGACGGTATCAATCCTCATGATTTTGTGAGATATATCAGCACAAAGCATGGCCTTATGTTCATATTGTAGTATGGAGGTAATGAATCCAGGCACCACCCGAAGTCTGTAACAAACCACAAGTCACACATATAAGCTTGACATTACACAAGTCACACATACAAAACCCTACATTACACAAGTCACATACACAAAGCCAGACATAATACAAGTCACACACACAAAGCCAGACATAATACAAGTCACACACACAAAGCAGACATAACACAAGTCACATATACAAAACCCCACATAACACAAGTCACATATACAAAGCCAGACATAACACAAGTCACATATACAAAGCCAGACATAACACAAGTCACATATACAAAACCCCACATAACACAAGTCACACACACAAAGCCAGACATAACACAAGTCACATATACAAAGCCAGACATAACACAAGTCACACACACAAAGCCAGACATAACACAAGTCACATACACAAAACCCCACATAACACAAGTCACACACACAAAGCCAGATATAACACAAGTAACATACACAAAACCCCACATAACACAAGTCACACACACAAAGCCAGACATAACACAAGTCACACACACAAAGCCAGACATAACACAAGTCACATACACAAAGCCAGACATAACACAAGTCACATATACAAAACCCCACATAACACAAGTCACAGACATAACACAAGTCACATACACAAAACCCCACATAACACAAGTCACACACACAATGCCAGAAATAACACAAGTCACAAACACAAAATCCCACATAACGCAAGTCACACACACAAAGCCAGACATAACACAAGTCACACACACAAAGATGCATTTTAGAAGCATTCATATATGAATAAACCCAAACAAACCTTTTGTTTAACACAGGATAACATTTTAGAAGTATTCAGAATTTGTTGCATTGAAAAGAAAACAAATATGGAAATGGCAGCAAGTCAAAAGTCACCAGGGAAAACAGTACTATGTCTTAACGACGAATTCAAGCCTACGAAGTTTTCAATCATAAAATCACAATGTCAGAAAGGAAAGCGGGTCAAAGTAACTAATATTCACAAACTTGGTAGCCTGCCATATCATCATGTTACAGGCCCAAAACCAGCTCTCAGGGCATTCCATCATGCTACTAGCCTAATATCAGAACCCTGGGCCTTTTGGTTAATGAGAAGAAGTCATTTGAATGGAAAGTTTATACATGGTTGTCAGCGCACAGCAGATGATGATGGATGAAACATGATCATGATGACCTAAAACTACGAGATCTTTCCCTTTCTTTTTACTTCTCTTTCCTGATTTTGCTTTTAATGATAACAACTTTGAACATTCCTTGCAGTAATAGTGATAATAATTTTAATTGAATTTTAAATCCAAGATGGCCATCAGTCAGCCTTATTCCCCCCTGATCAGTCCTAAAATCAAACAGGTACAACTAGGGACCAAAGGGTACCTACATGTGAAATATGAGGAAGAACCATCTTGTACTTCTCAAGAGAAAGCGATAACAAAAATTGTTTATGTACAGACGGAAGACGGACCATGGATATAGGATCTGAATAGCCCATTATTTGATAATTATGGGCTAAAAATGTTGAATCAAACTGCAATGTAGGAAAAAGGCACTTGTGATTGTGATTCATGTCCATAAAGTTTGAAAACTTTGGACAAGATTAACATAAAAATCACATGGGGCAGTACATGTTCCAAATACAGTCTTATCAATACTGTTGTTCTGAAAAACTTGTCGCAATAAGTAACATATCAACAAGGATTGGTCACTTGCTGAAGAAAGTTGCAATGAACTGCCAGATGGACAAACAAATGGTTCCCTCGTTTTCTAATTGGGCACATATAACTTACTTGTGTTGAGTAATGTCCACGGCAAGACCCATGTTGTAGTAGTTCCTACCAATTTGCTGCATATCTATCAGGTTTAGGATCCTGTAGAATTTAAACACAACGGATTTATTCATTTATCATAGACAATTAAACTTGCATGTTCACACCTGCAGGATAGATTTAAACAAGTTAAGGAATTGGTACTATAGACAATGTTACCGAGTCCTCTTATAAAATAATACCATAAAAACCCACGTAATGTGCATAGGTATTTTTTGGGGCTGAAAATGGTAAAAAAAAAACTTCCACTTGCATAATGTGCGCACCCCAACATTCTGTCAAAATTGATCACTGAGAGCCAAGATATTAATTTCTGAATTGTTCAGCCAAAGCATTAGACCAATGATATAAAGTCCAAAACTTGAATGTTCTCTTCAAAATTCGTCTTCATCTCATTTACAGACTTTTAATAACCTTCTATTTTATTATAGCCTAACGTTTGTGCATCTTGTATGTTTTCTTTAACATCAGACACGTGTTGCTGTCATTTACTTACCTATCCAATTATCCAATTCTTATCTGATGTACACAAGCACTTGTCTTCAAACTAGTTCTAATTAACAGTGTTCAGTGTTGAAATCACAGGTACAAGTCACTATCTACTTATTAATGACCAATTAAGATAATTACGACCTCTGTGAGTTACATTTTCTTTCATGTGTGTCTGTCACATCTTGTCGTGCCAGCTGACCTAAATTGAGGCCCCAACTCTGTATATGCAAGCAATCGGTATACGGAGCACAGAGTGTGCATGCATACGAGTATTACCAAATAAAGAATGGCGTAACATTACACATTTTGGTAAGTTAATCTCCCTAATGTTATACCTTTTTTATTTTTAGGTGTATAGTTATCATTCATAACCACAAATAAGACCAATTTTAATAAAAATTGAATTAAATCCATAGTCCGATGATAAAGCTTAATTATCATTCTGCATACTATTAGGTCAACGATCACGTCTGCCATTACACATGAAAACGGTGTTTTCATAGCCTCTGATTATCAATAATCTTATTTATTATTATTGTTCATAAATAAATCGTCAAATCCTTTTTGTGTCAGTTTTGAGTTCCAGATAATCTCATCGATCAATGGGCAGCCTCACAGAATCTTTGATTTTTCCATGAAGAAAACCTTGAAAATCCTATAGCTATTTACTGTGTGCACCCCCCACTTTTGTTGTTTCTCTAAAAAAAACTGCACACATTACGTGGGTTTTTATGGTATCAGTTCTACAATAAGGAAAATAAACATCACTTTCAATACTTAAAGCAGTTTCCTTAGCTTTAAAGTTAATTTCAGATTAAATACTTCTCAAATTTACCTTTTGAATATAACATTGTACAAGTGCAAGCATTGGGGACTGGTGCTATGGAAGGTGTTGGTCAACTTGATTGTAATGCGAATATTTTCATTGTCCCGCTTGGTCTGACTGTAAACCTCGGTCACCTGTAGAGAGTTATATGACATTCAAGATAATGCAAAGCATGATATTATCCCTCATGCCCCGCTGTTTAAAAGAGACATGCAATCATATATACATGTTGGTATTACAAGTTTAATCTTTATTTATTTCTTAATTGTTCCATACAAGGTATTGAAATGGAGAACTTTTACTAGAGTACTAGCTTGATGTCTGTACAAAATTTTGAGTATCAGGTTATTTACCTTAAAAGGTTTAAGAGAACTGGTCTGAAATTTCACTTTGTGATTTTGCCTATCTGTTTTCCATGGTAACAGAAAAAGCATTTAAACGGAGAACTTCCCCATAGCAAAAGACACTACTAGCTTAATAAGTGTAAAAAGTTATGAGCAATTATCTTGAATGGTTTCAGAGCACTGGCCCAGAAAAACCGAAATTTGTGATGAGGATTATCTGTTTCCATGGTAACAAGAAAAACAATATAATTAGGGCACTAACCTAATGTATACAAAAAGTTTTGTGGATTCAGTTTGTAAACCACACCCAATTCAAATGCAATAGTCTGGGTCTTATGATGACAGGTTTCAAGAAGCAAACCAAGGAAAGAAATGTCTTTTTTTCCTGTTGAGTCCCGAGGACAATAGGGTCATTTTACCAGAATAGTCCAAAGACCATCATTCATGTATGTTATATGTTTTACCTCTTGTGGAAGCTTATGTGGTAAATATAAGATCATGCCATCAAAAACTCTGGTTGGTCCAAGAAGATCAGCATGTGTGAACAACAGTCCTGCTCTCATCTTACGACTGTCTATCATTGGGTTGAAGTCCACATGATACTGGTAAAGGGACCAATCTTCATCACAGTCAAATGTGAAAAAGTTTGTCGCCAAAGGTAATGGTGTCCCAGAACTTCCTGTAAGATGAAGGACAAAACCTCCTATTAGGATTTGTAAGTTATCCAATTTTTATACAAGGAGACTATTTCACAATGGTCTGAGTTCAAGAAGTCATATCCTCCCTTACTATAATTTGCAGGTTTTAATTAGATCACATTGGAAAAAACGATATTACACTTATTAAAGATATAAACTCATTGATGTAACAACTTTTGCTGAATCTCCATTTCTAGTCTATGCCTAGGTGATTGTGCCATTCTTGTATCTTGCGTTATCCTCATTGAAGTCCCTACGACACTTTCATAAATATAAACGAAGGCTACCCTGCAGTCGTCTGGCAATAATCCAGTGAAAAACCTTCCTTTGAAGTAGCATTTTTGTCCAGTTAAAAACTATCATTAACATAAGATAGTTGACAACTATCGTGACAGTTATCTACTTGTAGAATTTCCAACCAACCTACTGCTATTGAGAGTTTGCTCTCACAATACATTGATGAGTCAACCTATCATTCCACCACTACGTAATAATTATATTATATAAATACTGAACAAAAGCATGTACATATTGCCAAACATTTACACAACAAAAACTTGACACAGAGCCATTCCTTAAGTCAGTGATGAAAATGTAATGCTATCCAAGCAAAATACTACCATAACTAACAAATATTTTGTATATCAACTTTTCCCCAATCATTAAAATACAACATTGACTGTTTCTGAAGTTACCCCTTTTGTCTGTAATGTGAGCTGGCCGGGTATTGACATCTGTATATCTAAAGTCTGCCCTCCTCCTTCCAATTTGCTTTGCATCTCCCGTTCCAACTCTAAGCTGGGCCATCTCTTCTACTGGGGCCCTTGGGGCATCCCCTGCCCCTGGTCTAGGTGCAGTCCCTCCACCACGGTAACTTGCTCTACCACTGCCAGCTACACTAGTAGCCCCAGCAGGTGTAGGAGCAGGAGCAGCTGCTGATGGCTGGAGAAAAACAGCAATAGCATCAGCTTCATTTGACGATATGATGGTAACATGGTAGCTCTATGGTCTTGTTAATATATTTCTGGTCTGAGGAGAAACACTAACTCCAGTAAGAATTTCCAAGTGAAATTTATTTCATGTGTGATCCTTGAACAAAGTTAAGGTAATCATCAAGTTGCTTTTTAAAATGTTTAAATAAGTAATAAAATTCTATTGCATCAGACTGATCAGTAGTTAAAAATTAAGCCAAAACTATCCTATGTCATAACTCTTACAGGAACGACCCCCATCTATCCCACATCACTGCTTGTGCTTACTGGTGGTGCTCTTTTTTGTTCTTCCCCTGGTCTTCTGGAAGGCTCTTCCTGAGGAGTTCCGCTTCCTCGAGACCGACCTCTGGATCGTCCTCTGGCCCGTCCAGACATTTTTATTCGTAGCTATGTAGTCAGTTGCTGCAAATATGATTCATGTGGCATCAAGCCCCAAAAATAAAGCTATATCAGGAGTATCAATCAAATGATATGGAAATGTCTAGGAAAATGTTTGAAGGTTACATAAAAAAAGAAAATGAGCTAAGAAACATTAAACAATCCATGTAAGGTTACCCAGTGTCATATCATATTTGTATCCCCCATCAGAAAAGGATCCGGATCACTTTTCCCTCATCAGAAAAAGACCTGGGGATCGCTTTTCCCCCATAAGAAAAGGGTACCCCCTATAGTTGTAATATTATTATAATGTGCTAAGCGACATTTGATTGTCAATGATGTAAGCGTCTCAATAAAGCAGTCAAGTTAACATGAGCACATGGTATCCACCTTGTTGTTACAATAGTATTTTGATCCCCCTTGTGAATTTTATTTTAAACTTGAAAGCTTTATAAATAAAATGAGGTATGATAGGTAACTGTGTCTGGGACTTGATCACTGATACCTGGGTTACCTGTACAGGTGTGATTACATAACACCTGTGCAGCCAAGGCTGAAGAGGTCAAGCTCCAGATGGTGTCTTCTCACTTAGCCAACATTATGATTTTTGGTTTATACAGGTAAGGTATTTTGTTGGCCACGTGAAACAGGTAATTACAGGTAAGGCTATAGACTGCTTCATAAAACTTCCTACTTTCGAGAGAAAAATAACTGGATATTTAAGAATTACACGTATATTTATTTCACATTGAATGCATTTACAGTATTAACTTACTTATATACCCTATATATAAGAAACATTGCTACTATTTTAAATTATAGAAAAAACATAGGAATATCAGAAAGTACACATATAGCTACTATTTTTCAACTATTTTAATTATTTATGTACATACACATATATAGTCACATAAATTAGCTTGATTTCAAACGTCCTTTAAAATAGAAGTATTATAATGCTCTGTGCATCCTCTATATCATGAATTAAAATCACCTATTAGTAATTCAATGGTGAAGGCTTATAAAAGGTGTTCCCATACAAAAGGAAATGAATTAATTCAATTCGGTACACGAATGTTTTTTTTTCACAGCAGAATTTTTCATATTTGATATTTCTTTTTTGATGCAACACATGATGTTTATTTCACTATTTTACTGTAAATGCAGTCGATGGGAAGCAGCATCAGCATAACCGACCACATCAATTTGTCCATTTCTATATTGGTTCTTTAATTGACTAAGGCGAGAGTCTATGTGGCGGTATTTCCTCTTCTTTGATCTTGGTTTACCTCCTGTTGAAAGTTTGATCATCTATGCTTCATCGGTAGTCTGAATTTTCTCCAGATGATGAACAGCCGCTAAAATGTTCGGATGCGCATGCTGACAGAACTTGTTGACCTTGCCGTGCCATCCCTCAACATGATTTGTTGTCCGTGGGCCATCGTTGTCATAGTGGTTCCACAAAGTTAGTGGCCGGGCACGGTCTCTGTACACATCTCCAATAAACTGTATCATTACGTCTGGTCTTGACAGAAAAATTGTAGCCTGCATGAAGGAGATAGTATCCACCCCTTCCATTTTGACGGGCTTAAATGATGACTGCAATTTATTTGCAGGTTTTAATATTCATGCAAATATGAATATATTCATTTTAAAGTGGAAAATGTATATTAAATACAGCTTTTATGTAAAATGATGACCTCAATCAATCAATCTGTAATGGAATTTATCCACAGGTAACTTTAATTGATCACTCGGTATACCTGAGTGAGCACCCATGTGCACATGGGTGCTCACTCACGTTTGGCTCATTCCCCGAACACCAACTCTGGATAAGTTGAATGGGAGGTGTTTTTATAGGAAATCCTTTGAAGTTTGGTTATAGTCTGTTTCCTTAATGTGCCAGTAGAAGAACTTTTTTACCTGTAATTTCTTCTGACTTTAGTATCATGCACACTTAAGTCAATGTTTAAATTTGTAAATATTTAAACATAAAATTTAGACATAATAGATTTCATTAACATATAACATTTTTATATAGAGACGCCTGTTAATATTGCACTAAGCAATAGAAATCTGTAACTAGTTTATAAATAAATAAATTTCTTAATTTCAAGCCAAAATTGATACATTAATAATAATACACATTTAAATATCACAATCAAAGATACGTATTAAACATAAATATTAACTAGCTTAAACAACTAAATATTCTTGTACATTCACTAAAGTCACAATGATTCTTTAATTATGTCGCGAAGTGTCACTCTAGCCCAAAAGGTCCTATCCAAGATGAAGAAGCTGGGATGCAAAATCGGCGTAAGTCATCAGGTCAATGTTTCCAGTCTCGTAGCGAAGCTTCAGTGTGGTTAGGCGTCTGTCAATGGTGGCGTATTTCTTCTTTCTTGGCTGTAGCATGCCTCCTGCATCTCTCTGGATCCTGTGAATGTCGTTTGCGTTCTGAATGTCCTTGAAAGTCTGTATGATGGTGTAGATGTTCGGATGGGCATGCATCACTTTTCTTTTCAGCTTCCCGTGCCAAGCTTCCCGGTGATTGGTCGTGCGGGGTCCCTCTGTTGTAAAATGGTTCCATGTTGGTCGGTCTCCTTCCACCAACTGCTCAGTTACGTAGTCTGTGAAGGGTCAAATGGGATGAGGGATGTCGGCATCATCAGCATCTTCTTGAGTTTGGAGCCAAACGTCTTCTACGCGATCCAATGGGATGAGGGAAAGAACAGCAGCCCTGCGGACGAGTAGTTTAACATCATCGTTGTCACGGTACAGAGTCTGGAGTCCAGTTGACTGGGCCTTTCGCCAAATACACTGAGTGTAATGGAAGAAGCAGTCTTTGATGATGATACCAGGAAAGATGTTGCGGATGGCGTTGTGTGCTGCTATCTCAAAATCGACGAAGGCTGTAGTAGGTCGGAATGGAATCTGAAAGTTGGTCATGTTCTCCTGAAGTAGCGTGAAGAAACGGTTGTAGACAGCTTGGCTCTTTCCAGGAAGTAGTGCATATACAACTGGAGTCATGACGCCGTCAATCTGTATGTGGATGCTGTAAATCTGGTGAAACAGGCTTGGACAAGTGAAGAAGGTGTCGTCACTGAAGAAAACGTCGGATGCTGCAAGCTCGGCAAGATTCTCCTGTGTAGCAAAAGCTATAATTCTGTCATTCTGTACACCGTCGTCGAAGAGGAGAAAGTGTTCGCCTATAGATGTTTCTGTCCATCTTCCTTCCAAGTTGATGTCGAGCATGGTCTTCGGTAGTGGTGGAGTCTGTTTGCGGCGAGCACGGTAAAGTGATGATTTGGCGGTGTAAAATGTTGGCAGTCGCTGCACCACGGCCTTCGAAGCATCATCCCAGTCCTTGTCTTGGAGTTGGTTCAGTTCCTCCTCAAAGATGGAAGGTATCGGTCTGATGGATTCTGCGCAGTGGTTGGTTATCTGGTTCATGAATCCATCATAGGAAAGGTTCTGTCCGCCTAATCTGTTGGTGATGAACTTGACGTTTATCTGAGCATTGGCCATCTCGTAGTTGACTTATCAAATCACACAGTAGCAATAACTTAAGAAAATTAATACAACTCTAGAAGAAACCACAAATTTAACTAACCTAACTACAATAATTAAAGTAAATGTACACAAAATCTGAAAGAAATTACAAGTTTAGCTAATTATAGAAGAAATTACAAGTTTAACTTAACAACTAACTTAACAACAATAATTAAATAAAATGTACACAGATGTTTAAAGTTTTTTACACTACAAGTGACAAAAAGTATTCAAAAAATCTGAAATCAAGTAAAAATGTGCTTATCCCGAAATACAAAATTCACAATCACCATGTAAAGTAGTTAATGTCTCAAATGTTCAGCTGTTTTATAGGCATAAACCATTTCACAGCTTGGATTTGGAACTCTAATAATGAAATAAGTGTGATAATTGAATTTATAAATCATTAACATTTAGTGATTATCAGATCAGTTAATTATTAATATCACAGATTAAAAGTCACTGATTATGTGACTACTTTTCAGAAGTAGAAATAGATTTACCTGTGCAATTTACCTGTGTGACATTTCAGTAATGGACTATAACTCACTATCAACATAACTGACCACATGTTGTTGTAAGCAAAGTTGGTGTTCGGGGAAGACCCCTCACGTTTGACCCCTCTACCCTTAATCCTCTTATGTAATTGACTGGTTGGCCAGGTGTAATTAACAACTTCACAGCTAACGTAACACCTATCATCATATTTTCACTATCACCTTAAATATACGCATATATGCATTGTTAATATAACTTCTCTTAAGGGGGATCAAAATACTATAGGGGGTGGGGGGTGGGGGTGGGGGGGGGGTCATTTTCTGATGGCCAGAAAAATTAAAAATTATCCGGATCCTTTTGTGATGGGAGATCCAAATATGATATGACACCGGTAAGCATAACATAGAGACAGCAGATACAACATTACCTATATACTTGCGAGTACATGTCACCTTACTAATGGAAATTTCCTTTTAATCAGTCATGGCAAGTTGCTTTTCATTACTACTTCCTATAACTCATGTATACAAGTGACAGTGGCAAAAAAACAAAGAGCCAGATTTTGATCAAATGTTTACTTTTCTGCCACATTTATCATCACGATAAGCAAGTGAAGAAATACTCTTTTTATATAGAGTATCAACGATTACTACAACCCACATGTACTGTAACAAGTTTAAGGATATTTGTTTTGCTGTCAACAAAGTTGTCACGTCTGTCACACCACTTAAATCACGACCAGGTGTAGGGCATCGAAACTCGGTTGGGGCTCCAATCAACGAATTATTACACATGTATGCACTTTAACAACATTTCAATTAATATGGTTTATCCAATACCAACTGGTCTACTTACCAACACGTGTAAACCAATATTATAACAAACTTCCAAGATATCCCTAGGCCAACTTATACGGTAGTGCTAAGCATAACTCATGTCTAAAATGGACGATGACAGGAAACACGCATGGCGCATGCTCCAACCGATCTCTGAACAATTTTGTTCCTTTTCATATCAAATAAACAACGAAAATAAAATCCATTCAAAACGCGATAAAAGTTCCACACGAAAGACTATTATTACACGTATATGTCAATCAAGTGTGTGGCATTGACAAAATTTCTTCCGATTCAAATATGGCGGCATGCGAAAATAGTCTGATGAACCGGACTGGTCGATTGCATTGCAGTTTGCTTTAGGCCGAAGTAAGCTAGTTTTCATGGTAATTTTGCACTGGTAATTGTCTATTATATTTTAATATAAATTGCATCACAAACAGAAAGTCAATTTCCATTGCAGTTGATTTTGTTTTAGCATACCAGTCCTGACCCACCTGTTTCTTCTCTCTTCTAGTTTGCACGCATCACTGGCCTACATCCGACGGGTGACACTTTCCCGCGGACATCGTGACCAATCAAAGTCAGCACGCGAGTTCTGGTACCAGCCTTTTTTACTTGCAGGGGGAACCTGTCTCTACCATTTATGGAAAACTAGTGGATGCTCAGTGTTCATGGCATGTTAAAACCATTAATATAGCAGGGATGCATGTATGTGTATTTTTATCTGTTAATAAAACATAGAAAAAGTGAGCCAGAACTTCGCTGCAGCGCAAACTGATGGAGGTTATCCTACGATTACGTAATCAGGACATATTGATTGTCACTATTATCATTATTGTGACAAGTTTTAGATAACGCTCTTTGTTTTAGAATTCAAAATAAAATGAGATATTAAAATGAGCAATAGCAAATTAAGTGCGTTCAACATGAGCGTTGAAAATAAGATATTTAAAAAATAAATCAGCGATGATTTCAGTTTTCAATTCACAGTTACCATTATGATCGTGAAGAACAGCAAATACGTACTTTACAAAAAAGGCATCAGATTTTATTTGCTTGATAGGTTTAGTGGGGAAAAATACTGAATATATTTAGAACAAGGATTGGTGATAACTATACTGTTAGAGTAGAAGCCCTTGAGCTCTGTATTGCTTCGTGATGTTTGAACCGCCACATTTACTTTCTCCTTTAAAGGAAGTGTTTGAGAACGGCCGAGTCACCCGATCCAAGCTGACCTGATTCCCATCGAAGTCGTTAAACCCATTATTAAAACATTATTAACCCCAACCTTAGATACTGCTGACAGAATTAATTACTTTGACCAAGGCATGACCACCATCACGTCGCTGAACCAGATTGGCCAGGATATGACCACAATCACGGTGTCGAGAACTCTTTGATGTGTTTCTTTCACATCACGGGTCGTGTATGTTATGGTGGAACTCGCGAGGGTTACAATGATCTATTTTGCTTGTATGATACCAAATCCATGTGTATAACCAAGAACATTACCACATATTACATATATCTAGGTCCGTACCAAAACATACATTTATGCTCAGGATTAACCTGTACATTTAAAAGAATAATCATACGTTAAACGAAAACAGACAAAGCAGCTTTGTATAATATATATCTGACATAAGAATACAGTGCTTATACATATGTAAATAAATATATACATGTACATACATATGTTTATATACAGACTCCTTTTTTAATCAAGCGATTCATACTTGTGTGAAACTTTGTTCTGAGTAAGTCTCAAGTCCAAATGTGATCACAAACTGAACATATAAAACCACAGACATAAATAATAAAATCTATATCCGTGGTGAAACTAATGTAACAATAGAAATTAAGATATATACATTTATAGTAAAAAAAAATAACATCCCATTTAGAACGTATGTGTATTTCTGATGTTCTGTATATATGTCTCTGATTATGTTTATCCCAGTTAGCAGTTTGGTTTCCCAACCTGTTTTATCACAGCCATGAAGAAAACATATACTTCAACTATTGGGTAGTGACCACCGCCGTTGATGCGTCGGTGATATGGCCACCGTGGTCCATTCTTATCACCAAAGCCACTGGCCACGCTGGTTGAATTTATATCCATTATGCTTAGCTGTCTGTCTACGTCCGTCAATTACAATGACAACAATGACAAGTATTTTATTCTCGTAAACAAAGAAATGTAGAGAATTTAAATACAAGTACAAGTAGAATATATGCAATACCACAATTACATCACATTAGTACAAATGCAGTTTTCCGAGTTTAGCCGAACATTAATCATCTTAATGAATTTTCCGTGATATCAATTCCTCGTTAGCAGCATAATTAAACACAGTGTTAAATTTAACTGTACTGGGTCTTCCGACATAATATCTGGATATTAAATTTTTTTTTTTTTTTTTTGGGGGGGGGGGGGGGGGGGGGGGGGGGGGGGTTTGTTTTTTTTTTTTTTGTACAAATTGGCCTCCAGCCCACAGTACCATTCAATATTACAATATTTGACACCATATCATAGCATATATTTCATATATACAGAGTAGGATAAACATGTGTTTCCCAAGATGGCATAATTTCCATCGGTAACAAGCTATGTATATATAGTGACATAAGTAAATCGATCATGAACAAGTATATAAGCTATGGTAGTAATCAAGTTATTTCAGTCGATGACAACTAAACTGGTCAATAGTGCAACTAGTTAAGTCATAGTGGTCATATAGTCCACAGTTTAATAGATTTATGATCATGATTGTCACCTACTACACAGTATATAGGTACCAGGTAGGTAAATCCATTTCTCTGTTATTAAAGTCAGTACAACAGTATCTCTTCTGTATATTATACACAAGCTGATTACTAGTTTAACCGTTGATACATAGTACCTACATAAATTTCTATACCTTCTAACACAAGTCAAGTAGATAATTTATACTGTAAACAGTTCAACTTTCCTCCTGATTGATCCAACATTTTCACTTTCTAGTAATAATCGTACAATTGAAATAGTACCAGTTTGTAATAACTTTTAAGTAAACTGCAGTATTTCTGACCTTACATCATTTGCTTTTTTAATAAAAATTGCAACATTCCTCATTAAGCCAATATCCTCTGACATGAGAAGTTTGACTAAATTGTCAAGGGTTGGGTTATTAATACACCATCGTGGGAGAAAGTTCACTCTGATGTCTCTTAGAACTGGACATTTTAACATAAAATGAAGTTCATCCTCAATCTCGTTTAGGTTACATATTTTACATATTCTTTCTTCTCGTGGAATGGAAAGCTTTCTGCCAATTTCTATTTCTAGTCTATGCGTAGAACAGCGAATACTTAGTAGAGCAAACTTTAGAGTAAACGATACTTGTTCAGAAAAGGTTCTGCGATAGGGTACTGTTTTATTCTCGAGTAAAGTTCACATTTCGGTGAATTACTAATGTATTCCGTCCATTTCTGCATGTTAATGTCACGCACTCGTTGTTTGAACAAATTCATGAACATGGTTATATCACCAACACCCTGATTTATCCATACCACTCCAAAACCGTTGTGAAATAATAGTTCCCTTACATGTGTGCACCAATTGGATTTTCCATTTTGGTCAAGATTATATAGCATGGTAAAACACTGTTTTGGTAAACGATTATCGTCCATACGGAACAGACGCAGCAAGTATTTGATTGGTTTGCACATGTAGTTCACGCACAATTCTTGGCGTCCACACTCACCAAGTGCTATATTATTATTTGTATTTTTGCCAGTACACAATAGCCACTTGCAAAATTTCTGATGAACAGTTTCAATGTCTTTTTGGTAATGTGTACCCCATAACTCGGCACTGTAGAAGAGTATGGGGGCGATCATTGCATCAAACAGTTTAAAGGCCACAACTGGGTCCCTTCTACCCAGTTTTACGAGACAACTCTTAACCATGTTGAGTGCTTTGGATGCTTGTTGGGCAAGCGTTTTACATGCCTTCCCCCATTTAAGCCGACATGAGAATATTAGGCCAAGGTATTTATAACAGTTCACAGTTGACACAGTATTTCCGTCGTAGGACCATTTTTCACGTGATGAGAGATGCCCGCCATTTTTAAATACAACAACCTTTGTTTTGTCTAGATTTACTTTCATGTTCCATTTTTTACAGTACTTCGATAGTATATTTAACTTTCTCTGGAGACCAGCTACTGAATCACTAAGAAGTACAAGATCATCCGCGAATAACAGATGAGTAATGTTCCTGAATACATCCGAGATGTATATGCCCGTCTGGTACATGTAATCACTTCCATCATTTAGCATCGTAAATAATTCGTTAATGTACATAGCAAAAAGAAACGGGCTGAGGATACACCCTTGCCTCACACCAGATTTGCAGTGAAACAAATCGGATAGACCATCACCAGCTTTCACTTCCGCTTTAACATTCGCGTATATGTCCTGTAGTACTTTAATAATGCGGCCATGAAGGTTTTGCTTTACCAAAAGTTTTTCATGATTTACACAGTCAAACGCTTTAGCGAAGTCTACAAAACCACAACAGAAAACATTTCCTTTTTTGGATAAATACTTCTGTACGAGTCCTTGGAGATTGAATATCTGGTCCACGGTCGAGTATCCTTTACGGAAGCCAGCCTGTTCCTCAGGGAGTTCATTGTTGGAATCAGCCCATTTAGTCAACCGAGTACATAATATTTTCGTAAATATCTTGCTCATCACTGATAGCAAGGAAATCCCTCTGTAATTCCCAGCGTTATTTATATCCCCCTTTTTATGGAGCTGGACAATAATACCGGTGTGCCAGTTTTTCGGAAACTGGCCAGTCTGTAGTATTAGGTTGAACAGTTTTTGTAGAACCCGCGACATACCTAGATGTAATGTTCTTTTGAAAAATTCTCCAGGAATGGCGTCTTCCCCTGGCGATTTGTTGTTTTTGAGGCTATGGATTGCCTCCTTCACGTCTGTTTCAGTTATGTCATCATTCAATAAAGAATTCACATGAGGTAGTTCACATTTATCACACTGGTGGTGATGGTCTTGCACAAAGTTTGACACTTCCACATTAAACTCAGTAATTCCTGATGATGTAGTAGGGTTCAGTAACTCTTTAAAATGACTCCACCAGTCACCAGGGCTTATATTATTAGTTACAAAAACTCCTCGTTTGAGGACCGACTTCACTTTGGTCCAGAAAGAAAGGGAATTTTTCGCCGAGGCAACTGAAATAAGGTCTTTTTCTACTGCTGACTTGTACTCACTTCGCTTATTTTGACACATTGCACGATATTGCTTTTTAGTTTCTATATATCTCTCCAACACCTCCGGATTACTGGTATTACGGAAATGATTTAGTAATGCACACTTTTGTTGTTTTAATCGAGAACATTCCTCATCAAACCATACCGCTTTACGGGGTAGAGTATTCCCTTTAGATACACAATTCATTTTTGACTTATTACCAACATCACATAGCAATTCAGTAAGTTTGTTAGTAAGGTCGTCTACACTCAATCTTTCCTCGGCCAACAAATTGTCTAACTGACTTTGAAAGATATAATCATTCACTAGCTGATCAAACTTTTCTACGCTTTCAGGTTTCCACTTGTACCGGACATAAGGATTTGAGCTTGAAGCTGAGGAATGAATAACATTATTTGTACTAAATAGTTTCAGATCAAATTTTACAGGAAAATGTTTGGATAAATCACAAGATAATATACAAAGACTTGAAACATTGGTAAATAATGACTTGTTGACAAGTATGTAGTCTATTTGGCTACCACCTGAACCACTTATATAAGTCAAATTTCCTTGCATATCATTTTCCACTCGACCATTTGCAATAACCATGTCCTGTAGTGCACACATTTCCACCAGTTCATACCCATAGTTATTTAACCTTGTATCTACATTGTTACGTGTAGTGATAGCAATTATATCACTTACATAAGCACAGTCTAATCCTGGTATGTGCGCTGTGGAGTCACCAATGATATAGTCTCTAAGGGTACCAGACCTGGCATTTAAATCACCTGCTACGAGAACCTCATAATCCACATAATTGTCTTTCACATCAGTAATAGCTGTATCTAGAATACTAATACCACTGTCAGAGTTTTTATTTTGGTAAAATACAGAACCTTCCGGGGGTATGTAAGCAAACCCTATGATAATGTTAGAACTAGCTCCAACCTGTTCTATATCAAATTTAAGCCATACCATCTCTTCATATTTATCTAACATTATCTGTGATATATACTGACATAGTTTTGACTTCACAAACACAGCAACACCTCCAGAACATCTTCGTACATCTGATTTTCTTCTATTTTCAAACACGGTATAGTCACTAAGGAGATTATAGAACTCGTTTGCAAACTTTTGAAATGTTTCTAAGAATGCAACAATGTCAACATCTTTAATTGTTTCATAAATTTCAGCAGAATTGTTAGACATTTTATAACGCAATCCTTCAATATTCCATGTTATGCAAGTAAGATATTCATTGTTTGAAAACATATTTACACACTGCGGGCTTTGGCCGAATCCCTATCTTCCATTTCTTTGTTGAGGGGAATGGACAGGTGTGATGTCATTTATTGAATCGTCATATTAGTAGAGTATACCATCTATCAGGATTTTGTCATAGCGCATTGATACTTTTGACCCTTCTTCTCTTGCTCTTACGAAAAAAGAACTCAGTTTCCTTCGTTGCTCTTTAACCTCAATTGGGAAGTCTTCTGATATCCTAATATCACCTGGCAGTAACTTGGCGGCTTTAGCACTTCTCAACACTTTGAACCTGTCTTTTAGTTTAATTTATTTCTATTAACCAATATTTGTTGGTCACTACAATTAGATAAATAATGGAACTCGTCTCCGATTTCGTGAATATTACAAATGTTACAAATTCTATTCTCTCTAGGTACATTATTCCATCTGCCGATTTCAACAGCTAATTCTAAATTACAAGTTCTAAATCTACAATGCATGTACTTACACAATCTGGAAGGGAAATCCAGCAAATATTTCTATAGAACCAATTCATGTTTTTAAATTCTATAATTTGTTCCTTTGGGGGAATTAAAAACTTAATTTTTCCAGCTATAAATTAAATTATTTTTAAGAGTATGGAAGATAATTTTTTCAGGCAAGGTATATTGATGACTTGTTGGGATTCGAAATCACATTCTTCAAAGATATATTTGATACATTTAGACCACTGTGTATTATAATTATTAGTTATCTGATACAGTTAATGTCTCAACTTGTTATGTGAAGATTCTATCAATTTGGCCCAAAAAACGACCATTCGTATTTTGATATTAATACTAAATGGAAATATTCCGAGTTCACAGTAAACCATGAAGTTGGGGGTCGATATTTTCAATTTGAGAATATGTTTACAAAATTTTTAATGTAGACTTTTTAAAAGTTCACAAAATCCTCAAACTTCACAACCGTATACAATGATGGGTTTTGTAGCTTTATCAATTATATCTAATTTACAGTCAAGGGAAAGATTCTGATTTCTACATTTAGCAATAGCACCATATAAGGCTCTTAGACCCTTTTCATATAATTGTTTAATATTAAATTGAGTTAAACCATTACGTGTGAAATAAACGCCTAGATATTTGAAAATGTTCACTATCTCTATAAGATTCCCGTTATAGGTGAACTGTACATCATTCGACGCTCCCCCTCTACCCAAAGCCATTACTTTTGTCTTTTCAATATTAACCTTAAGGTGCAATTGTTGTGTATACTTATAAGATGTATCAAGTTGTTTTTGTAAATCTTCGACAGTGTCTGCTAATAAAATAGTGTCATCAGCGTAATATAAACTTGTAGTTCTCTCTCCAAATTCTCTGCCAAATTTGATAGACCATTGCAATTATGCGTTATCAAAAAAATTGCTAAGTCATTTAGAAAGATAGAAAATAGGAATGGCGATAAATTTTCCCCTTGTCTTACTCCAGAATTACAATTAGAAATATTAGATACATAGTTACCTTTGATTACTTTATCTTTAGTACGATTATACATACTATTTATTACGTTAAAACATTTTCTACATATATCACTAGTGATTAATTTGTTCCATAGACCTATTCTCCAGACACTGTGGGACGACTTTCCGAAGTCTAAAAAGCACAGTACATACGATTTTAAAGTTTTTGAGGGTTCAATTAAAGCATAGAGTGGAAATATATGATAAATGGTAGAATGTCTTCGAAATCCAGCTTGATTTTCAAGAACAAGTTGGATACTGCCAGCATATTTATTAAGACGTTCATTAATTATAGCAGTGAATGATTTACATAAACAACTAAATGGAACTTAAAACTATACCCCGTTATTTTTTTGTATGATCTTTGAACTATTTTCATCGTTGAAAGTATAGCAGTCGGTTTGAGCTATAGTACACAATTTGGCAGTGAACATGATACCGCGTATTTTTTTTTTTTTTTTTTCGTGGTACACCTTGGATTTCTTTCACTGTTGAAAAGTATAGCAGTCGGTTTGAGCTAAAGTACACATTTAAATATTTGTAGTTAAAATATAAAATAGTGAAAGCATAAATTTGTCGGACACTTACGCATACAGCTGTGTTATTCTAATGCCTCTGCTAGGACACAACTCGGGACCCCGGGCTACAACTGTTACCATGGCTACATCTACCCCAGAGCTATTACTTTGGTTTACCAGGGCTACATCTACCTAAGGGCTGTTACTGGTCTGATTGTCATAAAAAGGGAGGCGGGATAGCGGCGGCAGTTGATCACTTATGTGAAGGAATAAAGATACTTGTAAACATGCGCAGCGAGGGGAATTCCAGAGATAACAAATACGGTACTTGGTTTGAGTTTTTGTGAAAAAGATTACACATCAACATGTTGAAGTGCTCCCCCCGGTAAACATTTAAGGCAGTGTTTTTATATGAGCAAAACGTTTACATGGATTTTGTTTATTTCTCATATTTTGTACGACACTCTTCACTGCTTATCCTACTGAGACGGGTCGGTATTAGACCGAATATTCCTATCCTATTGAGACGGGTCGCTATTATACCGAATGTTCCTATCCTATTGAGACGGGTCGCTATTATACCGAATGTTCCTATCCTACTGAGACGGGTCGCTATTATACCGAATATTCCTATCCTACTGAGACGGGTCGCTATTATACCGAATGTTCCTATCCTATTGAGTCGGGTCGCTATTAGACCGAATGTTCCTATCCTTTTGAGACGGGTCGCTATTATACCGAATGTTCCTATCCTACTGAGACGGGTCGCTATTATACCGAATGTTCCTATCCTATTTAGACGGGTCGCTATTATACCGAATGTTCCTATCCTATTGAGACGGGTCGCTATTAGACCGAATGTTCCTGTCTCTAGAGCGATATGAGTATAATGAATGAAAATATTTTTAGGCGTGAATATTGACATTAAATTATTAATTCTAAAGACAGATCTTTTTGGTCTAATGTTTCACATAGCACAAACCAGCCGGTAAGGGCCTTCGAACATCTCCGAGTTAACACATACACGTCCCTAGTAGCTGCGACCGTCAGCTGTACGCAGGAGCAATGACCGCTGTATTACTTCTCATTAATCTGATGACATTCGGCACATACATGAAAACAATGTCCCGTCGGTTTGGTCTCCCTGATCAGACCAATTAGCTCCAGTTAAATGTGTTGTAGGAACAAAATGTGTACGAAGGCCCACATCGGCCGGCCACGGAGTAGGTGGATCGTAGCCATTGGCTAAGATGAGTGAATATGTGGATGCTCTTGGCTAAAAGGAGAAGGTTTGTGGTAACCTTACATATGGCTAAGAGGAGAAGGTGAATTATACCCTTGGCTAAAAGGTGTAGGTGAATTGTAACCTATAGGCTGAAATGAGTAGATGAATAGTAGCCTTTGTCTAAGAGGTGTAGGCATAGGCATGGTATCTTGGATGGGAGTAGGTGAAAGGTAAATTTTGGTTAAGAGTATGGGAATGGTAGCCTTTTGCTAAGAGGAATAGCCATATGGTAGTTCATGGCAAATAGGAGTAGGTGAATGGTAACTTTACCCTTGGCTGAGAGGAGTGGGTGAGTGGTGACCTTACCCTTGGCTAAGAGGAGTAGGTGAATGGTAACTTTACCCTTGGCTGAGAGGAGTGGGAGAGTGGTGACCTTACCCTTGGCTAAGAGGAGTAGGTGAATGGTAACTTTACCCTTGGCTGAGAGGAGTGGGTGAGTGGTGACCTTACCCTTGGCTAAGAGGAGTAGGCGAATGGTAACTTTACCCTTGACTGAGAGGAGTAGGATGGTGACCTTTGGCTAAGAGGAATAGGCACATGGTAGTTAATGGCAAATAGGAGTAGGTGAATGGTAACCTTACCCTTGGCTGAGAGGAGTAGGTGAATGGTAACTTTACCCTTGGCTGAGAGGAGTGGGTGAGTGGTGACCTTACCCTTGGCTAAGAGGAGTAGGCGAATGGTAACTTTACCCTTGACTGAGAGGAGTAGGATGGTGACCTTTGGCTAAGAGGAATAGGCACATGGTAGTTAATGGCAAATAGGAGTAGGTGAATGGTAACCTTACCCTTGGCTGAGAGGAGTAGGTGGATGGTAACTTACCCTTGGCTGAGAGGAGTAGGTGAATGGTAACTTACCCTTGGCCGAGAGGAGTAGGTGAGTGGTGACCTTACCCTTGGCTAAGAGGAGTAGGTGAATGGTAACCTTACCCTTGGCTGAAAGGAGTAGGTGAATGGTAACCTTACCCTTGGCTGAGAGGAGTAGGTGAATGGTAACCTTACCCTTGGCTGAGAGGAGTAGGATGGTAACTTTAGGCTAAGAGGAGTAGGCAGATGGTAGTGCTTGGGTATCAGGAATATGTAAATGGAAACCCTTAGCAAGTAGTAGTAAGTGAAAGGTAACCTGGTGTAAAGAGGAGTGGTTACATCATAACTGTTGACTCTGGAACATTCAGAAGAATTTTCTGAAGGATTATATACCTATCTACACATACTTTGCCCTTCTCTTGGTTAACATGTTGTCATACCAGGCTAAATTATCAACAAGCTTATGAGATATATTTCACATTTTGGGGCTAGGTCAACATTTGGTAAATATAGAGTCAGTCTTTGGTGAATATTTTTATTAAGGTGCTGAATGTTTGTCTTGTCTAAATATACACCATCAAGAGGTATTGTTTTGACAGTATGTGTTGACCTCAAAATGTCATAAATAGGTTCAAAATACATCTGTAACAAGTTATCAAGCTGGTCAATGTGAGCCAGGGTCTCTAAATTTACATTTTGAACACAGGTGAAATCTAAATAAACTAGTAAATAGAAATTCTTATAACACAACCAGTAGAAGATTTGAGTGTGACGATGACTACACAGACACCTTAATCTTATAACACAACCAGTAGAAGATTAGTGTGTGACGTTTCGATGACTACATGGTCAGCTTCATCTTATAACACAACCAGTAGAAGACTAGTGTGTGATATTTCAGTGACTACATGGTCACCTTCATCTAACAAATGACCAGTGTGGAGCATATTAACAGCAGGTAGGTAGTGCACAAGATGGTAAGGAATAGACCAATTTGTGGTTGTGTTATAAGAACTTCATCCTGGGTAATCCAGGGGTTATGATCACTTTTGCTCTCTGCACCCCTGGAACATGTCATGGCAAAACTGAAGGCACAGGCGAAGTAATTTGATTTGTTCTGGGAAAAAAACCCTGACCAATCACAGGCCAGTACACTCTGTATGAATATTACAAAGGTGCGACACCTAACTTCAAAGTCATTACAATATAGCTGTAATTGACCTCGAGATTCATTTGATATATATTAAAGGATCAAACTAGCCTTTTTGTCTTGTTCAAAATGTATATGGAGCCTTCAATTTTGCCAGGACATGTTCCAGGGATTCAGAGAGCGGAAGTGACTGTAACCCCTGAAGTATCCTAAAGTATCAAGGATTAAGAAATTCTATTGTCTTCAGAAATAGCTATAACTTGTCAAACTCCAGGAGGATGTTTTTCGGGTCTTTGAGTAATTGTAATTGTCTGGACAGAATGTATCCTCCCAACAACCATCTGACTTCTGCTATTTGACTGTGGGTGGTTGTATGGTGCAGTGGTATCGCACTTGTCTTCCACCTAAATGTCTGGGGTTCAATTCCCGCAATGGACGTGACAAGGTATGGGGTAACCCGATTAATAATACCAGTTTCATATGTCCATGTGACCAATATAACAATGTTAACAAAATAATCACACTTTAACATTTATTACTGAAGATCCTGAATACGACAACATACAGAAATAAATTATAATGATAAGGATGAACCTTATTGTTTACACAGTAGGAACTCAGTGAGAACAACCTCTTTTAAATTCATGTACATGTATATACCATACTGTGAAAAAAAATTATGATCATAAACTTTGTTCATCGAGACTGAATGTTGAAAGATTGGTTTCCACAATATTTGGAGGGTTTTAAGTTATATAACACAATTCCATTTTCTGGAAGAAAAAATGGAAGCCACAGTCTGGCTTTGGCGTCTCTTACCACATGCTTCAACAAGGGGTATCATGGAAGGGACATAACTCGACAGAAAATCGTTAAATCAAAAATTAAGGGTCCGAACAAGCAGCATGGCCAGCATCACTCCAGACAACTTTTGTCCACAGAAGTTAAAGACCTGCACTTGATTTCTTTTATCAAGATACAAACAAGGGTGTTTGATTTTAAACTGTATTGTTACTGTATTTATAAAACGACCAAACACAATGAATAATTCCGTGGAAGAAGATCAGTTCTATGTTAACCTGGATGGCCCTAGTAGATATGTTTAGGGGATTGCCTAAATGATAAGTATATACAGTTTTTATGCTTTTTCCCTACACTTTGTTCACTACAAGTATGTCAAGCTGTATTGGTAACTCTGGGAACCAATTTTTGTCGTCTTGTTCCAGATATGGATTAAAAGAAATAGCATATATATTCTCAGATTAATAACTAACTTTTGTTTTATGAAACACATACTTAAATACTGATAATATTTTAATCGAACGACATTTCATCCAAATGTTTTGGTGAAATGTGCCATGTAAGTGTCCAATAGTATTATCATTCTTCTGAAACATAATTCAAAATGCTCCACACAAACACTCAGTGTGATGACAAATACTACAAAGCTGTCTATAATTTTTTCTGAATCAGGGTTAGGCATATTTTCCTCTGATAAGTTTTGTAAACTGTAGTAAACACATCTAACATTGCAGTTCTTGTCAGACACTTCCATTGGAAATCTAAAAAAAGAACAAAAAAACACCAAAAAATAAACATTATACAAAAATGTCATATAAAGATATGTTCTACTAACATGATTTCCGTCAAAACTGTATGAATTAACAGCGAATTTAGAACTTTCACCTGAACATTTTAAATATCTTTGTGATTGACAGCTAAAATCTGGGATTATTAAAGCAAAATACTAATTTGAAATTTCAATGTTTGATGAAGAATAAAATATAAAAAAAACCTTTTGTAAAATGATTTTGCAAGTTGACTGTTCCTTAAAGCATTAACAAATTAAAATACAAAGTATGTACCTAGTTGTGGAGGATAGTGTCATAAGCCTGCTGTACACCAGGGTAAACATCTGTCGCTCTGGCTTTCAGTGACAACTGTAATTATAAAAAGAAACGGAAATGGTCAGAAAAGTGTAAATTCAAAATAAAGAAGTAACATTCATGTGAAATTTGAAGTGAATAACATGAGTTCATTAATTAAAATGAATTCTCCATCTGATTCAGACAAATCACCTGAAAGATAAAAAATATCTCCATTTGATATGCTTCCTTTTCAAAAGATTGCCACGCAAAATAAAACAGATTTTTTTTTTTTTTTTTTTTTATAAACCTGAGGTTTGGATTTAATTGTCAACACATCTAAACAAGCATATGAACAAAACTGTCCCAGGAGTCGAGAAATTCAGACAATAATGTTAACAAAACTGTCTACCAAATGCCGTAAATCACATGAGATGGCATGTCTACTACAGAGTGTGCATACCATGAAGTTCTGGTTACTGGGCTGGATCTTGAGCTCGGCAAGGACCCATATTCCATTAGTGAGTTTGAGTGACTGATACAGCATATCCTGGCCCTCAACATTACGCTTAGCAATCGTAAAAATGTTACTGTTTCTTAACTTCTGTTGCACAGTATCTGAAACAAAACGTAAGTGTTGATATAGTTAGAAAAAATCATTTGTTATTGATTACTAAAGGTATCTTACCTGCCTAGAGCAAAGATTCAAATGAGTACAGCTCTGGAACTGTCTCAAATGTCACACTTTACAACTTTACAAAGTTACATTAGAACTCATGCAGTCTGATTTATCAATAAAATGTTACATCTTCCAAAAATGCATACCTGCATTGTGCTGCACGTTAGATATAGTACTCTGGACCTCGTTAGTGGCAGGTATATCCTTCCAGGTAGCCAGGAACACTCTCTTGTCCATTTCACCATCCTCCACGAACAGCACATGCATTGGGATACTACAGCTAAAGTAGAACACATCGATATTGTTCTTAACGGCCACCTGTAAAACATAAAATATATCAATCTGTATTCACACTAAAACATGTATTTTCAACTTTAATATCAAACCAATGAACACTTTTTCCTACCTTGTGTACACTAATTAAGAACCATTAAGATTGTTCTGGTGTGACTTTATACCTGTAGATTAGTCAGGGGATCCATCTTCTGTACTGGGCCCATGTGATTAAGCTCAAGAGAGGCTGATGCCCCTTGGTTAGGAGGCAGTGGACTTTGAACTTGTAAAGGTGCTGCAGCCGTCAAACCAAAACTGTCAATTAAAAAATAAAGGAAATAATTTTGATGTAATTAGCCTTCAAATGAACACCATGGAAACACTAAATTGAAGTGAATCGTTTTCTTGTCATTTATCATATATTAACAACTATCACAAATACTAATCAAAGTGACTTTGCAATAAAAAGCCAATTTGTGAAAATCTGAAGTTGAAAGACACACAAACAGCTACATTGAAGATTTTGAATAAAATTTTCTCAATACAAAAAAAACTATGAACCAAGTCCACAAATTTTTATTTAAATGTATGGATAATGTAAGATTCAGTTGATCACTTAACTAAAATTCCTTTGCAAATATTCGATCTACTGTTTTAACACAAACTTAAGTAAAAGATATTATTTTTCACAGTAGAAATGAAATGAGTTCTGGTTTACTCTCTCCATTTCATTAATTCTTTGATTTTATTTCATCCAGGAAAAATTCAATCCCTGAAAAAACAGCATTTGTGACAAGAACATTCCCAAGTTCAAGGAACTTTTATCAATTGTGAGTAAATAATCATCATTCATTATCAGAACAGTATAAAAACTTCTGAATTGAACAAATTAAATATGATTTTACAGTCATTTCTTTCAAAGACAATTCAATTACCAATTTCAACGCTGAAATCATGAAGAAGAGTCTCCACGTAACTTTTTATAAAATACATTATGCCATTGATACATTTTCAGAGGGCTACCCTTTCCATACGGAAAGTTAAATTGAAACCCGATTATTTCATACATGTGTTCTAAAGATCATGCAACAAGCTTTAAATAATGGAAGTTCTTCAGCCAAAGCAATGCTATGGAATCAGACATGTGATCAGGAGGTGATAGTGATGTGACAAAGCACAACATTTACCTGTTTTTATTGAACTGAACAGCAAATCCTGACATTGGCTGCATAGCTTTATTTGTAAATGTAAACTCCATATAAACTGCATTCTGTTTGCGTGAGAATGTTCCGTTAATTTCCAATCCTTTACCTTTAGCAGCTTGTAACCAAACCTGTAAAATATGATGAATTTTTCAGTAATTATTGCTGTTTCTTTTCAATAATGATGAGAATTCTCTCAATTGACACAACAGTTTTTTTCATTAATTGACAAAACATTGGTTTTCAGTTGAAGAGAAGAAACAGATATCTTAGTGATTTTTTTTCATTATTTGATAAAAGCATCTGATTACAGCTGATGTGAAGTGACAAACATCTGTTTTCAGCTGACAAGGACCTGTACTTACTTCTGATGGTGGGACATAGGACTGCGTCTGTGGCATACCAAAGATGTCCCCAAGTCCTCCTAATGTATCTCCTCCAGTCACTGGCCCGCCAAGCTACCAAAAAACATAACAGATAAAACATGCTTTCTAAAACCAGAAAAGAAGGTTTTTTCATTCACACCCTGTTTTTGTTTGGCTATCGTGTTATATGTAACCAGATGTCTCAAAATTTTGTGAGGAGATTGACAAGCGCTATCTATATAGTAACCTAATATTCTACTTGACATCAGCTAGTTTTCTTTGCTTTTAAATGTTTAGCATTTTGCCATAGGAGTCAATAGTTTCATTCTTTCCAGTAAAATGTACCCTAGAGAACTAGTCTAAGCACTCCCATGTAAAACACTTGTTTTCTGACATGGTATACATACAAGAGAGTCGAGACCCTCGCCAAGGAGATCCATAGCCCCAGAGGTCTGTACAGGGGTTTGAGAGGTTGGGTTGGAGTACATCTGCTGCTGTTGCATGGAGGGTCCCCCCAAGTCCATGTCGAGGAGGTCCCCAATAAGGGAGTCCACACCCGGGATGACTGTTGCCTGGGGTGGAGGCTGGGCTGATGGCATTTCTCCCCCGGGGGAAGCAGTATCTGGTGCTCCCATTTCCTCTGTGTCACCCAGATTTCCTCTGTAATATAGAATTACCATGTGTTTAAACATTCTCTAATTACAATATTTAAAGCTTGTTTAATAGACTTTCATATCATATTTGTCTCCAGGAACAGCGTTTTAAACCCCTACCTTACTGGAGACTATCAAAGTACAGTAAAACACAGATCAGTTGAAGTTGACGGTCCCAAATGAAATACTCAACTTATCCAATGGTCAGTCACATTTCTAGGACTAGATCTGCACTAATGACTCTGTTCTGTGAGGACTACAACCATACTTACAATTGTGACCTGTGTAGAAAAGAAGTGTATTCATGGCTGTGACCTGGGAGGACTAAAACCGTACCTACGACTGTAACCTGGGGGAACTAAAACCGTACCTACGACTGTAACCTGGGAGAACTAAAACTGTACCTACGACTGTAACCTGGGGGAACTAAAACCGTACCTACGACTGTAACCTGGGGGAACTAAAACCATACCTACGACTGTAACCTGGGAGAACTAAAACCATACCTACGACTGTGACCTGGGAGAACTAAAACCATACCTACGACTGTGACCTGGGAGAACTAAAACTGTACTTAAAACTGTGACCTGGGAGGACAAGAACTGTACCTACGTACCTACGACTGTGACCTGGGAGAACTAAAACCGTACCTACGACTGTAACCTGGGGGAACTAAAACCGTACCTACGACTGTAACCTGGGAGAACTAAAACCGTACCTACAACTTTGACCTGGGAGAACTAAAACCGTACTTAAAACTGTGACCTGGGAGGACAAGAACTGTACCTACGACTGTGACCTGGGAGAACTAAAACCGTACCTATGACTGTAACCTGGGGGAACTAAAACCGTACCTACGACTGTAACCTGGGAGAACTAAAACCGTACCTACGACTGTGACCTGGGAGAACTAAAACCGTACCTACGACTGTGACCTGGGAGAACTAAAACCGTACCTACGACTGTAACCTGGGAGAACTAAAACCGTACCTAAGACTGTAACCTGGGTGGACTAGAACCATACTTAAAACTGTGACCTGGGTGGACTAGAACTGTACTTACGACTGTGACCTGGGAGGAAGTGCCCTTTTGAATGAGGATTTGGATCCCTCTACAAACGAGTTGGGTGGCTTGTGGTAGACTGATGCAAGACTGGAAATATGACAAATAAGCTCGTCTAGAAGTGTTGGCTCAATCAGGTCAGTCTCCTCAGAGATGAGTGGTTTCTCTGCTAGAACGACATCCTTTGCAGCTGCTGGATCTGTGGACAACAGTCGCCAGTAGATGTAGCCTCGGTCGCGAAGATCAGGGTTATCACTGTCCTGTAAAACAAATAAAAAATGCCAAATGGGCCAATACTAGTCTATAGGTTAAGGACTGAAGAGCTAAGTTGATAACAGTTCCACACGATACTGGTTAGTTTACTCTGAACATTTCATTTTAATTTGAAGGAATTCCCAGGGAACATGGTTGTGATCTCTGATATCAGGATATCTATTTCCCACAAAGTGAACTTGTATGCAGCAAACTGAATGATATGCTGTATCTACTTGTGTGTACCTGAGGATAAATGTAGCTATATCTTCCTGTGTGTACCTGGGGATAAATGTAGCTGTATCTACTTGTGTGTAACTGGGGATAAATGTAGCTGTATCTTCCTGTGTGTACCTGGGGATAAATGTAGCTGTATCTTCTTGTGTGTACCTGGGGATAAATGAAGCTGTACCTACTTGTGTGTACCTGGGGATAAATGTAGCTGTACCTTCCTGTGTGTACCTGGGGATAAATGTAGCTGTACCTTCCTGTGTGTACCTGGGTTTAAATGCAGTTGTACTTACCTGTGTGGCTAGACTTAGAACTTGTTGTACAAGCTCCTGAGTGTCAGTGGGGCGTTTCAGGAACAGTTTCACAATGGCTGTCAACAGCTGTAGCTGTACCTGTAGACATTATAGTAAGTGGTTAAATCAATACTGTCAACTGGTCTCTATCATTGTTACTTCAAATCATGAATTGAACATCTTTACCTTAATAGCATTTCATTTTAATAAAAATTTCTGTTAATCAATATACTGCACCTGTGTGTTCTCATCCTGGAAGCCCTCCAAGAAACTTTCGAGTAGCTCATCAGCATTGTCAATTCTCTCAGCATACTCCCCAATGATCCAGATCATAGAAGCCCTTGTGATTGGAATTGAAATCTCAATTTTTGATGTTTTATCTCATGTCATTTCAGTACATTTAATTAAAAAGACATTAACATAAAATACATCTTTTAACAAAAATTCCATTTTCTCACTCAATAACATTTTTAGTTTGTGTTCTTGTGTTCCAATAATTTCAGTCAACCATCACTAAGGATATTAAAACAATGAAGAAAACAGTGGTTTTAAGTGGTTTTCTGCTCAAAGTGTTAAATGCTGTTTATTTTGATAATTATAATGACCACCCAATACTACCTGGCTTCTGGTTCATCCAATGTGTCCAGATTTTCACATAAAGTGGCAATAATGCTCTCATACTTGTTGGGGTATTTTCTGAAAATATCCTGAACAAAAGATCAGAACATAGCTGTAAGTCTAAGGATACATTACCTAAAATAAATAATTGTATACCGAAATTAACACTAAATTTCAGTGATGTGTTTGCGAAAGTAACTTAAGCAAATTTTGACATGACTGCAAATTTTGACATGACTAGTTAATGAGTTGATATTGAAGGACATTTTCTTAGGAAGATAATCTTTTCAGGATTGTAAAACATTTTTACCTTAATGACAACAATGGCTTCTTGTACAACATAGTTGACCTTGGTCTGAATGAGGTCAAGGAGTGTGCTCACACATCTTTCGGCAGCCTGTTCTACCTTAATAGCACAACGCCCTATAGCACGTACAGATTTACGCACAAAGTCCACGTCTACTTCTGTAGCATACCTGTATAAACCAAAGATTTTTGTTCAAAATTCACCACATAAAATTCTGTTTTACTTTATATCATTTAAAAATGATAATTCTCAAAAAAATACAAGTCTAAATTCGTTATGATTGTTTGAAGATTTGGACAAATACTAGATCTTTCTGTTTATAGACAGTTATCATGCAAAATACAAAATGATTGTGTTGTGAAACCTAGTGGTTACAGAAGTTTGTTTTTCATTTGCAAAACCAATATTTTTTTTTCATTAGTGAAAAATCCTTGCAACTAAAATACATTTATAAGAAAACAAGACGAAAAAATCCTCACAGAGTTTGTTGGTTTTACTAATGAAATAGACCAAGCTGTTTTACACACTTACTCCTTGAGTTCAGCCAGAACCTGAGCTATGTTAGCCTGTGTGGCAAGACGAATCATGATATCCAACTTCTCCAGTTTCACATAGATGGGGTCATTGTATTTGACGAAGAATACCTTCATCTCATTCTTCAATATGTCAGGTCTACAACAGATATACACATCAACACTTCATGGCTCCCATGGCTTCTCCTACTGAGAGATTTCCCAGTTAAACTAGTTTTACTGTGAAAAAGTATTTACCTCCTTCCAACCCAATTAAAAATGTTTGATTATCTTAAATATTTTGAAATTTGGAGAGAAAATTAAGATGTAACACAACAAAATTTATATGAATGTGAATTAATTTCACACAATAAACCAGACAATTATTTTGTTCCATATAATGAACAACTGTAAAAAGAAAGTCTTTAATTCAATTGAATGATAAACGTATTGAGAATATTTTAATCCTAGACAGTATTAGAAGAGGCTTTTAAGACCTTGCTGGTATATTTACAACTGTAAAGAAAAAGTTGAAACTGCCTACCTTTTCTGGACAATGAGGTTGATATTACGGAGGGCAACATATTGGATTTCAGGTTCTGCAGACAACAGGGTGACAAGGGGAGGAGCTAATTTCTTTACCAGCATGGATACATATTCACTGTTTGGTTCTAACATCTCCATAAACTTCATCACAACCTGTTACAAAATAAAGCTATCTATCATCCACTACTTACTAACACAAGTACGAAACCTAAACAAAGGGCAATCACTCTGATTATACTAAATCAAATACTTGATTTAATTTCTGATCTGTCCCATCTGATAAAGTACATACATCATTTCTTGTCATTTATACATGGCAAAGCATATAGGCTAGTTTTTGCATTTATATACGTCCCTAGTGATTTGTTACAACAATTTACTGGCAAGTAACATGTATATCATATTTTCTGGATTATAAGCTGCATCGTTTTTACTTCGTGAGTCGGGTGTGTGGCTTACGTACCAGTGTGACTTATATTTAGATAAGAAAATTGGCAAGATTAAAAAAAAAAACAAAAACAGGAAGTCATACCAGTACACCAGACTGTACTGTACTTGCAATCATATGCAGGATGATTTGAAGATTGATATAAAAACAACATTCTCATGGATTTAATTTATCATACTTTTTAATATGAACCACTATGATATGTTCTGAACTTTCCTTGTTACTTCCAAGCCATGGCAGAAGTTAACAATAGCCTTTTGCACAATGAGATTGATAGGTCATTGAGTTATAGGTCTAATTCCAGAACAACCGCCATGCTTGTTCACGATATGAATTGCTTTGTGTAATTTACAAGAAGAAATGATATGAGACTATAAGAATTTGGTCAGCATACAAAAGCCTTCATTAATATTTAACAGGACAGACGCTGATGGAGTTTAGTAAATCGTCTGGCCCTATATCTGTGCATAGATAATCTGTGAAGGCACCCGAGCCAAACAAGATCGATACTTGCTATTTTACGTTTTCTGAAATACATCTATGATTATCTAAAATTATCTGTGTAAAATTTATTTGCAAATTTAATTAGATATTTCTCTAATGATCTTGATAAGTTGCCCTCTGTTGTCTGTTATATGAACAAACTTTGGTCAGCGTAATGGTAACCACTTCGTAGGAACTGCCTTCTGATTTCTGTTACCGGTATATCAAATGTCAACAAGTGATCACCCTATCATGAGAAAGGGTGCAGCTTATATGTGATCCAATAAAAAATGCAAAAGCTGGCCCTGCAGCTTACATACCAGTGCGACTTATAACCCGGAAGAAATAGTACATTCAGTTAACATATAGCATTCAACAATGGCAGTCTCTTACCTTGACTGCTGATAGGACAACTGCGGCGTTGGCATGGGCCAGGCGAGGAGTCACTCTCTCAGAGATGCTTTGGGCCTCCTTGTCATCCTTAGGAGTATAGTTGGAAATGGCATCCAGGATAAACACCTGACCCCACCTGTAAATATTACCAGGTCATCAGATAAATAAATGAAGGATGAACACCTGACCCCACCTGTAAATATTACCAGGTCAACAGATAAATAAATGAAGGATGAACACCTGACCCACCTGTAAATATTACCAGGTCATCAGATAAATAAATGAAGGATAAACACCTGACCCCACCTGTAAATATTACCATGTCATCAGATAAATAAATGAAGGATGAACACCTGACCCCACCTGTAAATATTACTAGGTCATCAGATAAATAAATGAAGGATGAACACCTGACCCCACCTGTAAATATTACCAGGTCAACAGATAAATAAATGAAGGATAAACACCTGACCCCACCTGTAAATATTACCAGGTCATTAGATAAATAAATGAAGGATGAACACCTGACCCCACCTGTAAATATTACCAGGTCAACAGATAAATAAATGAAGGATGAACACCTGACCCCACCTGTAAATATTACTAGGTCATCAGATAAATAAATGAAGGATAAACACCTAGCCCAACCTATACACATTACCAATAAGACTGAGAATTGTTACATTATAAAGAGGGGAAAATTTATCTATATGAAATAGTGCTATTCACTGAGTGTCTTTTGCACAATCTTGGACATTGCAGGTGAAAGACACTGCTGGTGGACTTTTAGTCCCCTACGTTTGCTGAAACCTGCATGCCACATTTTAATTCATTCAAACAACAGCATGGTTCAGAATATACACATGTAGTTGACGTAGTTCAAACATTGACAGATATATGAAAATTTAGAAATTTAATGCATTATGGAGATTAAGCACCTCCCAATCTAGGTTTTGATTTTTCTTTTTATCACTTTGGATTTTCCTCACTCACCTCCTAGGCTTCAATATTAAAGCCCTTAGCATCACTGACGAGCCATTGAAGGATAATCCATTTTAATTAATTGTTTTTCTCTACTGTATCTAACTCTAAATTTGTATTAAAGGTGCTATTTAATTGTCTTTTGTACAGTCTTAAAGAACAATAAAATGTTTGTTGACCAATATTTCTACTTACTCTGTACACTCATTGAGAGCGGTGAGAAGCTTGTTAATGGTGTTACCATTCATCACCAACACCTGTTGAGCAGTCGGTGATGACTCCAGTATCTCCGTTATAGCTGCTACAGCATTGGCCACTACCTGTAAAACACTGAAGAATTCAGTAATCCAGTCTCAATCAATCATTTCTGTCATTTCTGTTATAAAAATTAACCTCCTTTTCAGTATAAAGGATTCTGAACTTTGATGTTTTAAGATAAGAAACTTATAATTCACAGATTTTGAAATTTTTCTATGAAAAAAGGCCAGTAATTGCTCAAGGCATTGTCTATTTTTGAGAGTACCTTTTCTTCAGTAACATAAAAACATCACTGTAAATTTCTAGCCAGTAAGCCACTGATAACCTTATGAAACACTGCAGAGCAAATACAACTCCAAGATTTTTTTCAAATTTCAAAATCTAATTCCCTCATCAAAATGAATAACACAAGCTATCCCACCTCACCAAATGGTTACAATCTTTGCCTAAATGTGCTTTTCAAAAATGTTACATGCCTGTGAACAAACGAGTTTGATGACACTTTTAATTTATCATGTCAAGCATGAATCGGGACAGATCTGCAAATATCAATACAGACTTTGAAAAGTTTAGTAGAGATTCATCAGGAAGCATGTACCATCAAAACCTAAGTAATGTGCACAGGTACATTTTGGGGCTGAAAACATGAAAAAAAAACCCTTCTATTCGCATAATGTGTGCACCCAAAAATTCCAGTCAATATTGATCCCCAGGAGCCAAGAAATCAATCTCAGAATTTTCAGCCAACACATCAGATCAACGATATAAAGTCCAAAACTTAAAAGTATTCTCCTCAGGTTCTGTTTTCACTTCATTTACTAACTTTTCATTACCTTCAATTTTTAAAGGTATAACACAATTACAAAAAAAAAACAACAAAAAACAAAAAAAAAACAAAAAAAAAAAAAAAAAAAACTGCGTAATGTTTGTGTTGAAATTACAGGTACAAGTCATTATCTATCTATTGATAACCAAACCAGGTAATTACAATCTCTGTGAGTCAAGTTTTCTTTCGTGTCTCTCGGTCACATGCATGCGCCAGCTGACCTAAATTGTGGCCCTAACTCTGTATATGCAAGCAATCTGTACACAGGGCACGGAATGGCATGGCAAGGAATGTAGTGTAGCCATGCATATGTGTCACATTACACATTTTAGTAAGATAATGGTGCCTGGACTACCCCTTTATTCTCTCTCTCTCAAAAAAAAAGGAAAACTGTGCACATTACATGGGTTTTTACAGGAAGATCAGTAGGCTGTACTTCTTTCATATTTGAACAGCCCTGGTATAACTTGTCAAACAAATAAATAAAAAAACCCAAGACAGGTGGTTATGTGTTACTTGCCATTGGGTTGGAGTCAGACAACATATCTTTAAGGAGATCCAGGAAACCTTGGTCCTCCACCAGCTGAGCATTGATATCATGGAGCTTTGCCACACAAACTGCAGCTGTCTTTCTCACATAGGGGTCCTCATCCTTCAGACAGTTCCTCAGAGGCTGACATAGGTAGTCAATGATCTTGTCCACACGAATGCAACCCATAGTCCTTACAGCAAGAGCTCGGATCAGAGGATTAGCATCCTCACAGTCCTATGTTATTTAACATAAAAAGTTTTGAAATTCCCAATACACATATAACATTTTAGGCCTGGTTTACTTTCCTTATTTGTACATAAACAATTTAAAAAAGTTACTGGTATGCATTTTTATATCAGGATGTTACAAGAATTTCGTCCCTTTAACAAGTAGAAATCAATATCAGTATAAAAGAAGAAGTACTGCAATATGTTGAATGCATAGAACTGTTGGAATACATTTCAGCATCGGATTGAAAAGTAGATTTCAAATTAAAAATAGCCTGAAAATTAATCAAAAGATATAGCCTTACTGTAAAACCATAAAATTATGTTGCAGATTTATTGTGTTGATTTTGTAGGCAATCTTTATTGAATGAATACTAGAGGATTTCATGTGTTGTTTTTATCCATGATATCAGGTGTATATCAACCCCACAAAAATAAAAGATTTTTTACTTTTTTTAAAAAATTTTTTTTTTATTTTACTACAATAACCAAAATAAAATCTTGAACAATTCCTATAAAGAGAAAATGTAGTCAAATTTGTGATTCATGATCACATAGGTTTAGCTTTGTTGGCTAGAACAGCCATTTATAATCTGGAGGTCCTCAGTTCAAAGTTAGCTACAGCTAGGTGTTATTACGGTAAGAACATACTTAACTAAAGTAGAAACTTTAAGAAAAGTATTTACAAAGTGTGAGTATTTAATAACACACCAACACAGGAGTAGAAACACATGATTAATTTAGCAACTGCAGGCAGTATGACCTCACCCTGACAAATGTGTTGACAGCCATAATAGCCATGTCAGGCTGACTCTTGGCATAGTTCATCAGGTATAAATACACCAGTTTCTTCAGCTCTAAGTTGTCTGTCTGTATGCAGTTGACAACATCTGGAAACAGGGCACTGAAAATATACAAAATTATTTTCTATATTTAGTAACACTTAAGAAATCAGAAAACAATTTGGAAACAATAAAATGTCTATAGACCATGAATTTCTCTACTTATATACAAATCAGTATCACTGTTTGAGAGATTACAATAAATGTTAATTGATATCAAATGGAAAATCTACAACCACTCTAAGGTCTTCTCATACTTAACTGATGCACAAACTTTAATTGATATTCCAACAGAAATGATGTACAAAGACTGAGTGTTTGTGAGTAGATTTTACCAAAACTATGATAGAATATATCTTGTATATTTGGTTCTCCAAAGTTCATTCAAAAAGAAATGTATAACACCTGAAAATGTTGATTCTTTTTCTACGGGTACTTCATACATCCTTTTGACATGCTTGCCCCTATTATTTTCTGACCTGACATTCTTGACTCAGTCTTTCACTTACCTCACATCCTTGCCAACTGTCATACTAGCGATAACCTTCTTTACAGCCTCTTTCTTCTTGTCTTTCTTATCGCTTTGGAGCTCTGCTTTCAGTTCAAATATTTCACCTGAAATTTGAAGATCACTATATTTGAGCAGTTATCTATCGTCTGTAGTTTTCTCATGATTGTAGTTTTTTGGGGATCTGTGTTGAAGTTAACTTGTGTTTTCTAGAGCCCACATTTTTTGACCACCTTAATGAAGTGTACCTTATTATACGTGTGGTAGAGACTGTTTGACTATCATATTGCTTTTGTCTAAAAGAATGGGGGTGGATGGGGGCTGCAGAACTTCAAAATTACCATTGGGTAGCCATGCCAATAGAAAAAAAGGTAAGAAAGTGAACTCTGAACTTGAAAAAAGTCCTTTAGAACCTTTACCTTTTTTGGTGGTAGTGAAATACTTTGAATCTGTCATCTTGGTTCAGCTAACTAATTGCACTATCAGGTGAAAAAATCCTGAAATAAAACAACACACAATATACAGATATTATATATTTTTAAATAAACTGTAACATTGAGTCGTTTGACTTGTTAAGTGTTGAATCATATATTACGTTTACTGGTCCAGTGATCCTCTTATTGTTCTACATGTAAAGAAATGTATACACAGCAGCAAAAGGGGGTGTGTCAGGATCACTTACAAATCGATATATTTAGATTTAGTCTCGGAGTTTTATCATCCAAATGAAATTTGGCAAAAATTTGTCTTGCGTATCTAAACTACTTTAATTCTATTAAAATAAGAATGAGAAAAAATTCCTGATATCCTGATAAAATACTAAAAATCAACCGATTCTACACTATTGACGTTTGGCAGTCATTAAACCGGAAGTAGCCGGTGAAAAATAGAAGATGAATATTGGGATAAAAGGAATGTTCATATAGAATAAATCACATCAGCCAAGGAAACACCACATATTCATTGTTCTGTTGATAATGCATTTCAGATTGTCTGCCAACCGATGTTGTAGATATAAGGTAGGTTGCTTACTTACTGCAAATAACTTCCGTCGTCGTCGACACGACACCGACCTTCACCTTTTATCCAAAACCGGAAGAAGAAGACTGCAATCCAAAAACAATTGTAGTTAGATGTTCCTTTACATATTTATCAACCATGGCAGAAAGGGCTGCACACATTACATCAGCGTCATTCACAACAAAGCCATCAATTTTTGAAATTTTAGCCCAAGAGAGTCTGATGACAACAATCCGACCAGCCTTAAAGCACGCAGTAAAGGTACAAGCAGTCGGGTCTAGATCTGTAGCGGTACAGAGTGAGTGACTGGGTTACTGACTCTGAAATCGCTCAGCCTTTGTTGTCTTTTTTAACATGATACAATTACGTATTTGCCAGTGTTTATATTTATCTTATGTTAAGTACTATCGTTTACAACATTCTTATGATTATAAGTTATTTTATCGTTAAGGGGAGGTAATTAAAGCATCACAACATTTGCTGAAAAAGGGGGCAGTTTACGCATCATCTTATACATGTTCTGTCTCTGGTGACTATGGTCACATTCAGTATTGATAAAATATAAAGTATTGATGACAGATCGATAGAAGTAGCCAAATTGGCTTGAAGACTTGGCTTCAAATAACCAAACGATTATAAAGTATCACATTTACACAAATTCAGCTATTGGACAATTCAGATGAAATTTCGATATACATGGGCAGTCATTGCATACAATAATGTACATTGTGGTTTGGGATTTGATTTGACTATTGCACAGTTTTACATCATTCTCAATAGAGCTGAACGATAATATGTACCCAATCATAGTGTATATTGTCTGTTGCAATCTGTATGGAAAAGTTTAAAATAGTGTTTTGATTTGTACTATAACACTACTCTCAAGTAGGGGTTGTAGTTTAAACAATCAACACAATTTTATTAAAAAAAAAGTTGGAGGAGGATAATAATACTTTAAATATGGTACATTTTAAATCAGAATAGAACATTTAACTTTCAAATCACCCAATTACAGGTTTTAGCTGAAAGCAGACCAGATAAGTTTGGCTGGATGATACGATGGTATGATGAAATTTACACAAGTTTGGACTTGGTTCTCCAGAATTTCTACCTCCGTAATCACTGTAAGGTTAAATAAGTTTCGAATAAATATTGTATTATAATCACTTGACAGATTTATTTCTTCTCTTCATACTTTGTGTATCCTTATTTACGTTGAGAATAGATATGATTACTATGTAAAGATTTTTATTGTCATTGGTTCAAATTTCCAAAGTTACCCTAAAAGCTGATTATAAAAGGTGTATATTTCTCTAAAGCCATGAAACAGACAAGATGATTTTTTCTATCCATTTTTCAAGATATTTATAATCATATTTTGCTGTCTGATTTTGTCTTAAAAAATTTACAAAAATTATTTAAAGTCTCAAAAATAACATCCTTCACTTTATTTGAAATGTAAAACTTAATGTGTGCTAATGATTTAACAGCAAGATTAACAAATTTTGAATTTTTTTAACTTCCTGAAACTGTCAGATTGAGGAAATTCCAGATGAAGCCTTTATTTAATGAAAACTTTTTGGTGCAGCTTTTTTTTTTTAGCTTTTTCTCCCTGAGTTAGAATGGTAATTACATTAACATTTTCACCCTAATACAGATAGTATCTAACAACTTACAGGTTCTTCATTTGCTGAGAATTTCTATGGGATCAAGCGAGTGCCTTTATCAGGAATGAGTGTTGGTGATAAACTTCCTCCTCAGATTTTCTGGAAATCCATTGTCTGCCTGGTGGGTACAACAACCAGTCTTACCTTTACATCACTGATGATTTGACCATAGTTGTATAAAATAAACCCCAGATGATCGTTTCCATGTAATAAAATGTATGACGTCATTGAATGTATGAATCTTCGATCCTTAGTCCCTGACCAAGACCTGGGGGACTATAATTTGCATTCAGTCCCTCAGTTCATTTATTCTTTTGTCTATCCTTCCATCTTTCTCTCTTTCCATCCATCATTTGTCTATTTTGTCCAGGCTCTATCTCCTAAATTTCTTGTCAGTGAAACTTCATACTTTGGCTATAGGTACACCTTGGTGAGACAATTTGCTTTGTATAAAAATAGATATCTGGCCTACATTTTGACCTATGACTTATATCAAAGAAAAAGTTGGTCTGGGATCTATCTGCTACGCTGCTTGTCACTTTAACTTTATATTTGGGATATGAGTTCACCATGGTTGGGCATTGCTTTCTTGTCATATAATTTCATGTTTGGTATGGGACTGTAAATCACTGTATTGTATTGTTATACCAAGTTTATAAGGTTTGTGAAACCTGAAGAATTGTTAAAGAAATACTATATTATTTGGTCATTCTGTATGATAATCATAATATATGCATAACTGAACTAAAAGGAGATATTCTTTTAAATCAGCTATTTGGAAAATACCTGCTTTAGAAAAATCATTTTTATGTACCATATGTTTGGACATGTATTATTATTTGATTTCTAGGCTTTAATACCGTATATCAAGCATAAGATTGATAAAAAGTTTGAAGACATGCGGCATAGACTGAACATTGGCAACATCTCCCAGGTACAGTTGTTTGTGTGGTTACTATTTAAACCTTAGACAGTTACAGTTATGTGTATAATTACTATTTATATTCAGTTACATTTGTTTTGATTACTACTGCTGCCCTGTCAGGTATAGTTGTTTGTTTCTGTTACATTCAAGTGAAAGAAATGAGAAGAAAGAAATGGAAATGGGACACATTTTAATGTTTAAGATTCCTGTGTTCAACAATGAAAACCAAAAAGAAACATCAATTTTTGACACTGCTTTTACCTGTTTGTCTGCTCATTGTCTGAGATAGAGCAGGGTTGTAAAATATGGTATAGTTTGTGGTCCATGCTATTCTTTGCTGAAGTCATATTACAGTATTGTGTATTAGTCCTTCACAGTGTCTGATGTCCTAAGTCTCTGATTGGAGACATGCATTTTGTAGCTTAGTCAGATAAACCAGATATTGGTTACAATATGTACCCAAGATCTCCACAGCATTCAATATATATAAGGTATACATGTACATTGTTTTTCACTGTCATATTGCTTGTTTCAGCAAAGCGTTGTTGGAAGTCTATCAAGAGCGTTTGTGGGAGTATATCCTTACATCCACATGACCTGGGAAGGTAGTGTGTTGTGGTATCAGTTAGCATACATGTTCGGTAGAGGAAGATGGCACACACCATTTGTCAAGCTGGCTGGGGTGGAACTCTGTCATGTACAAGAGGAAGATCTTGCTTCTGCTGTTGGTTCACTTGTAGACTGGAACTCTGCCAGGTATTGTACAATCTATGAATAAATATGTGGAGGTTTGATAAAGTCTCAATATTACACTTAGATTGTCCATGTTTGGCCAATTCTTCAGTGAAATGTATGACCTTTTAAATGATTAGCTGATGGTTATGATAGAATTAAAATAAACTAATTTATTCACCTATGTAGAAATAAGGTTTACTGTTATTTATTTAAAATTAGCCAAATAATTTTAGGATAGGTCATTAGAGGCCATACAAGTTTATACAACAATGATTACTCCTTTATTGTAGTTCGTCTGAGCGACTCCAATACATTGCGGAGAGGGCCTTGAACCTGACGGCCACCTCCTTGTCCACTGGACTATCTGTAGGCGTGTTCTTCCTGCAGTTCCTGGATTGGTGGTATACCAGTGATTCCAACGCCCCAATGTTGATGTCACTTCCTGTCCCAGAGGCACCAAAAGTAAATCAAAGTTCACAACCTCTATTGTAATACCATTAATAGATTTTAGGACCAATTAGGGTCATGGAAATTTTGCATTACTTTTACCTTACCAGCATTAGATGGTGTGCAATTCAAATTGTGCTGTGTTTGGTCCGTTGTCCATCTGTCCATCCATCCATCTGTAAATGTTATAGTTATCAGTATTTCTTAGGAACTACAGGATGGATCTTTCTGCAATTTCATGTGTAGGTTCCTCTTGGCCCTAGCTGTGCCTGTTTGATCGAAGTAACAAAACTGTTGACAGGTGGACATCTTTGAATTTGACAATGAATTGTTATCACTGTTTCTTGAAAAGTTCAATTTAAGTGGACTGGACACGATTTTGTATCAGACTGGCCTGAATTTACCAACTTTTTTCATTGAATGTTAGTTAGCTATGTAATGAAGATTTGATCAGTTTTTGTTTGAGGAAAAAAGGTAATTCTTATACCTCAAATCTTTTTTATTGCACGGTTATAAAAATTGCTTGTACCTTGTTTTCATTAAATGCATTGTAGAAATTCAAAGAACCCTTCGAACACTTTGATAATATACATAAATGAATTAGAATATATAAATATTTGTGTACATCTGTTTGAAATTTCAGTAAGAGTTGTGTTAAAGGAAAGGATGTAAAACAGCATTGTTGGATTTTGTCTTTTTACTTGTATTGCCTTATAAATTTGTCTCTGTCGTAAAATTAAAACTTCTTCTTTTGAAAGAATATTGTGATTACATACTTTTTAAACATTTGTTGAATATTTGTTCTTTTATTACTATATCCCCCACTTACATATGGGAGGTGGTGGTGGTATATATTTATCACTTTGTCTCTATGTGTTTGTATCTGTGATAACCTTGGAAATAGAAAACTTGTGTACAAGATTTTAATATAAGATGATTAAGATATATGTTTGTTAGCCCCTGCTCACATTGATTCTGGTTTTTGTTAAAAGGTAACAGAACGGTTTCAAATTTTGTAAAGCTGAAAATGATTGTATATGGTAATTAACTACATTTTACATCGATCTGAATGTTAAGTAAATATTGTTTGGTTTTAAAGATAAATTTACTACTTATATTATTTGAAAACTTGAATATTTTGTGAGAAATGGTTTGTTTTAGTGTGATGAGGACCTGTCAACGCCCCCTTACAATGTCTGTCCAGTTTGTTTAAGGACGAGAACCAATGACACAGCCTTATCAGTGTCAGGGTAGGTAACGCATCATATATTGTTGACAAAAGATTTATTTGATTTTGATATGAATTGTAAAGTAGGGAGTTTGATTATTTCTTAGAAAAGTGAAAATCTACACAACTGAAAACAGAGAATGTTCTTTTTGCTGGGATGTATAAGGAGTGATAGTTCCACTTGATATGAACTGTCTTGTACATAGTAGGCTGCTGTCTGTAGATTGTTGTAATCAGACTTGACAGCATTTTAAGCGCTCTTGGCTGAGACAGGATGTGAAAAATCTATAAATAGTACTTGCAATGACCACTGTTTTATGAAGAAAGATTTGGATGGGGATGTTTGATAATGAAAGTGAGAGGTTCCTTCCCAAATGAGGGACCAGCAAATTATGCTGTTTGAAATTAGTCACAGTCCAAGGGAGATAAATCAGGCTTCCTTATCAATTTACCATATTAAATGTTTTCCAGTCTATAAATTAATTTTTTTTTTCAAATACACTTTTTTCTATCTTATTTTAATCGCTATTGTTGGCCTTGGAATCAAACTTCAAATGGCAAGGTGGAAGGGGAGTGTGCTAACCCTGTATCAACTGACCACACCTATCGATTGACATATCAAAACCTGACCGTTATCAAAATGGTCAGATTTTCAAATATCATCTGGACACATGACCTGTAGTAACCAAGACTTGTTGACCATGACGAAATGAAAATTGACATGCTGCCCTTACTGTCCAGGTTGTGACCGTTCATTGTAATTGTAGATTAAAACAGTCTATATGTAGACAACTCCTAATTATATGAACGCCACTGTCAAACAACCTTGTTAAGACATAAACTTCATTGTTTCATGTAAAATATTTAATATATGGTAGCTTCAGCTTCTTTATTTTCATTACAGTTGTGCTGAAAATATTTCTGTTTTAGGTATGTGTTCTGCTATCCATGTATTTATGAATATGTGAACAAACACCGATGTTGTCCAGTAACCAGCTATCCAGCCTCTCAAGAACACTTGATCAAACTGTATCCTCCAGACTCTTGACAACAGCTGCTCAAGCCAAACATCTGAATGATTGTGTATGGTGGGACATATATTTATAAAATTATTGTGATGAGTGTTTAAGCATGATTGTTAAAATTTCGTTAATTATTCAAAATGTTATTGTTAAAAATTTTATGAAGAATTTTGCATGTTTTTAATTAAAACTTGAGTACTACTAACACTTCTTGTATCTTTTCTCTTGCTTACAATGTACAGAAAGTTTGTGCTTTACACCAAACCATGGTCACAGGATATGCTAGTAGTATATGACCTCACTCAACCATATCATACTTTAAGTTTTGGTTAAAGGGTCTTCACCAGCAAAGAAACAGATGATTTTCAAACAGCTTTTTTATGTAGAAAAAAATGCCCAAAAGAGATGAAAACAGGAAAGTTGAAGGACGAGAAATTCATTGATTTATTCAAACTCCAATATAAATTATACAGTATAATGTCATAAAATAAACAAAGGATAAAATAAATTTATCTCGATTATACTTTCCACTTGGTAAGCCTCAGTGTGATCATGCATGTGTGTGTCTGTAGCACAACGCTTGTGCACAACATAACTCAAACATCCCTGAACATATTTACTTAATATCAATGTGATAGAATCACATCATCAAGATCGAGAATTGATTGGAGAATGATGGTCATCGGTCAAGGTTAAGAGGAGGGTCAAAGGTCAATTGATATAAAATAGATTCCAAGAATGTTTAGAGTTTTGGTGAAGTCTGATAATCAATTGATATTAGATAAACCTTGTGTCAGTGATCAATCAAAAGTACATGGTTGTCTGAAGATTATAAGAAGGTTCAGTATGTTTTAGAGTGTATAGCATCAGCAGAATTAGGTGTCAGAATTTACTGTGTCTAGTATCAGCAGAATTAGGTGTCAGAATTTACTGCCCTTAGTATCAGTGGATCTAGGTGTCAGAATTTACTGTCCTTAGTATCAGTGGATCTAGGTATCAGAATTTACTGTTCTTAGTATCAGTGGATCTAGGTGTCAGAATTTACTGTCCTTAGTATCAGTGGATCTAGGTGTCAGAATTTACTGTTCTTAGTATCAGTGGATCTAGGTGTCAGAATTTACTGTTCTTAGTATCAGTGGATCTAGGTGTCAGAATTTACTGTTCTTAGTATCAGTGGATCTAGGTGTCAGAATTTACTGTGTCTAGTATCAGTGGATCTAGGTGTCAGATCTAGGTGTCAGAATTTACTGTTCTTAGTATCAGTGGATCTAGGTGTCAGAATTTACTGTCCTTAGTATCAGTGGATCTAGGTGTCAGAATTTACTGTGTCTAGTATCAGTGGATCTAGGTGTCAGAATTTACTGTTCTTAGTATCAGTGGATCTAGGTGTCAGAATTTACTGTTCTTAGTATCAGTGGATCTAGGTGTCAGAATTTACTGTTCTTAGTATCAGTGGATCTAGGTGTCAGAATTTACTGTTCTTAGTATCAGTGGATCTAGGTGTCAGAATTTACTGTCCTTAGTATCAGTGGATCTAGGTGTCAGAATTTACTGTTCTTAGTATCAGTGGATCTAGGTGTCGGAATTTACTGTGCATACTATGATTTGATCTTGGTGTCCATAGATGCCATTTTCCATATCCTGTGTAAGGTTGCCTGGATTTTACTGTCAGTTTGTATACAAATTTCACTGAAAAAGTATTCTGATTGTGTGTTAGATAAATCTGTCAATTGAGCAAAATACTGGCAGAAACACAAGGTTTTGTTTGAGAGCTAAAGACAAGCACCTGTCCTACATTTCTGAATTAAAGGTCAAGATTCAACATGAATGTGATTTCTTTTAAATCTACAACCAGACAGTGGTAAATGGTTTTCCACCTGAAGGAAAATAACACTGACAATGATCTGGATTCATTTAAAGTCCTTGTGTCCTTACAAGTTTTAAGTAATCCAATTGGTGCTTTGAATAGAAACAATATCAAGTCTGCATTCAATTACATTACATATGTACAAAGTTTTGAGATACAATGTATGTAAACTCTTTTAGTATTCCTTATGTAATTCATTAATTGCTGTGGAAGAAAACTCCATTAAGGTAATAAAACTTAAAAAGTTGATTTTTAACTCTAAAGCTTTAAATATTTTAAATATCTAATCATACATAAAAGTTTTCTAAAAGGAATTTTGGAAAGGAAACTGAAAAAAAATTAATGGCTTCTAAAAATAGTAATGACTCTGTAATACAACTCCTAGAGAAAAGTTGGTGTAAACCAGATGTTGCTGTATATTGAAAATATTAAAACTTCAGAAATAGCTGAAAAATACTAGTTAAATAGTGTGGTCAGATCTCATTTCTTTTGATGAAAATATGAACTACAGATTATTTTATCTGTACACAGTGTCTGTGGTTCAGTCTTTAGCCCACCACCTCTGGATCATAGGTTCAAGGTCAGTGTGGAAAATTTGCCAGGTACTGATGGCTGGTGGCTTGTATTCCTCCACAAACATTGGCTTACCTCTGCCACCCAAACCTGGCACACCCTTAAATGACTGGCTGTTAACAGGACAAATTTTAACATTAACTCAAACCACATTTATCTGTACATTACATTATCAAGTATATAATTATATTTACGTAACTATCTCATGCTTATAATGCTATTTCACGTAGGTTTTATTTGATGTGCATTGTTCGATATGCGCATTTGTAAATGTTTGAAAATGTACCATCTTCCTAGTATCACACTTATATCAAAGACTTTTAAGAGGAACATTTTATCAGTAATTGAATACTGTTGTATGGTGTTCATGAATCTGTAATTACGGTAGCTGTCCTTACGTTTCAAGTCTATGATTTATCCTTTCTGAACAAACTTTTGAAGGATTTTGATTTAAGATCTACCAGGTATGTAATTTTTAATAAAAAAAACAAATAGAAAACTGTGGAAAGTGCTTACTATCAGAAATTAGAAATACTGACTTATATTCATCACTTTGTGCGTCTATTTCTACATGACAGAAACCTGTGCTACCTTCTGATATCATTGATAGATCCAAAGTTCTTTACTAATAGCTTCAAGTCTACATTTCTATGTAAGGAAGGTTCTGAGTGAAGCTGGTTGTCCAACTATTTGTCGTTGTTCTGGAGGTCACTGTACTTATGACCTTTAAAACAATAATATTCTATATTTCTTTATCAACTGAACTAAACCACCACAGTCAAATATATTAGTGTTTTGGTACAAAGGTTAATCAAGTATGGGTTACCTATATGAATAGTGTCATGAACAACACTACCTCATGTTTGTGTGTCTCGTGTCTGTTTAGACTCCTCAGGACAATTCACACTCCAATGATCGCTCAAAGTGGAATGAATTTGTGAGTCCGGAAACAATTTAATGGTGTATTGTGTATGTCAGGGTAATTGTTGCGAGTCATTGATTGTTGTCGGTACCAGCCGTGCGAGAGAATCCGACCGTTAGGTGTATTTTAGTTGTCCACCATAGACTTCGCCCTACTATTACAGTCTGGTTAGCTGAGTACACTGTATCTGTAAAACATATTTTCTAATTTTTTTTTAAATTAATTTTTTTTGCCAGTATTTTAAAGTTGAGAGAATTGTCCTATTTGTTTTTATGTCTGTCTTTTTTCTTACACCAATTTTTATCTTAAAAACTGAATCATTTTAATTCAAAATGAAAGCCTGCAGTAACTGTTGCTGTGCTGACTAGACATAGCAGACTGACCTTAAGTAAAACAGCATCATTGTCATCACTGAAATCAGTGGATAAATAATATATCATAATCAGTGATTTTATTTTTCACTATTTTATTTGAATATGGATCTGAATTGGACCTTGGGTCTTTAGTTTCAATGACATTTGATATAAAAACAGAAACTTTCCTAGATGTCACTTTGTAAACCTATAACAGAGGTGAATAGGGTTCTATAATACACATATTCTCTTCTGTTTGCACAGATGATAAAAGTATCTTATGTCATATTTATCAGACATTAAACCCAGGAGTTAAATATTTAATCTCAAATCAACACTGGGGGGATTGAGGCACAATGTCTCACAATCGATTAATATATTGGTAAATTCTTCGGGGAACTGCTGTGGATACAAAAAGTCCTCACTGAAAAACGGTAGAATGTAGGACGTGAGTGAAGGCAACAGGTACAGCTCCTTTTCCAATCACAATTTATTTGTGCATCAAGTTGTTGACATGTTTCAGGTCCAAGTCTTCACTCTCGACCTGAATTTAAAATTCTCATGTGGCATTTTGCTGAATGCAATAGATGCTGTGGATTTAATAGCAGGCAGGTCTTTATTGTCAAAGGAAAATAAAAACTAAAATGTTACCACGACATGTTTCTCCTATAGAATTAGGAACAAATGCTACTTTAAAGTCTTAATCAATGTATGTATATTATATAGGTAAGAGTTTCCTGAGTGTTATAACTAACTAGCTGTAGGATGTTGTCTTTTTGGATTAGCAATCCATCATTAAAATCATTATACATCATTGATTTACAGCTGAGGGTATTTCATATATGGAATTCGGCCACACTTTAAGACAAAAGCTGATGACAGCAGTAGGCCTTCCTTTTGTCCTGTACCTGACCCCCGACGGGACATTTAATGCCATTGACATGCTATTAACCAATCAGGTTTGAGTATTGGAATCAACCCTACTGGTAGTAATACTGTGTCAAAGTATAAAAAAATCTGTATGATCAATAGCTAGAAGCCAGGTGTGTCAGAGTGTATTTACATACACTGTAATATATCTACCTGGTCATTTACCTGTTGGTGAGGAATCTACCTGGACATACACCTGTTAATGAGAAATCTACCTGGACATACACCTGTTAATGAGAAGTCAGGTGTGTCTTTATGGACTCTTTTCATCTGTTGGGTGGAAGTGTTCTGACCAATTCTGATGGACCATTAGGTGCTCTCTACAGATGGAGGTATTGAGTGCCATTACACTGTCAGTGTGGCCCCCTGGTGGGTTTTAAATTTCGGAGGTTGGGATATAAAGTGCTTTGAGTGTCAGAATGGCCAGTAGATATATCATACAAAATAGGAAAAAGGTAAGTTACAACATGTTTATCCAACACAATTGAAATTCTTTATATAAATATCGGTTTTTCTGCTTAAATTTCAACAATTAAGAACTTGAAGCTACACCCTGGTTTTCAATAGGTATCAAATAGAGAATAAAGTGTTTGAATAAGAAAGTTTGAAAAGTTAGTAGAGAGAAGTTATCAGGACTCTGATAAAGAGATGTGTGATTGTTTGGTTTGTAGATAGACAGGGAGTAAATGGAATTAAATCTCTGCTTTCTCTACTGATTGATCTCGTAAATAACCGACCTCAGATAGCAAGCACACACATATAAAGATTGACTACAGCATGATATAATGGTCAGAATTTCACCTTCTATAACTCGTATCATCAGTTTCTCCCAGTCGATGATGTCAGACCAGGGTTCCACTCCCTGGATGTTTTTGGACCAGGGAATGCTGCCACAAGTTTACAGCAATTTACCTACATTTTATCAAATCTGATATATCTCTGGAATTCAGTTTGTCAAGTAGAAGAATCGTATCATTTTAAGAGGTGTTATTGACGAAAACTTACTGAAGTTATTTCCATGCAGTACTGATGGCTAGTGAAGTTTGGGTTTCTACAGGACTCTGGCTTTCTACAATAACCTTCTGATTCACAATGGCACACATTTCACGACAGTGCATGGAGAAAAAGTTATTTGATTTACTTTTCAAAACAGGATCAGTAACCCAATAATTCATGTAAGATTTCTCAGTGAAGATTTGAATTCTGTATTGGATTTATATTTGGAATAAACTGATGTATTTGATATTGTAATAATCTGTATCTAATCCAGGTGAATTTTCCTGAATGGTGATGTATATGACATTAACTCCTGTTTGTTGAATGTCTTGGTAGGATTATCAATATTTCTGCTGTGTAAAGATTGTGTAAGTTTTGGATTAAAACTGGATTTACATGGATGTAATGTAATTCTGATGACATAACAAGTACACAACAATCAATCAGTTTTCAAACATTGGAAAATATATTGCTTCCATTCAGGAAAACCTTGTATACTTGTTCAATGCCTCACCACACCACAGAAACATTTAGAAGTAGATCAGTTTGACATATTGGCTGGATCTGATGTAGAAAATTCAATAAAATGGAATCGGTGATGTCATGGCTTAATTCCTCTGATCAGGTGAGTTCTGTCAACCTTTATCTAATGTCCTGATGTGTGACATTTATTCAGAAAGATAACTCCTGCATGTGGTGTACATTTGAACTTAGATTTCAGACAAGTTAGATTCATGAGGTGCTAGACCAGTATGCATGGCATGTCAACACTTTTCCTTCCTTAGTTCCTAACAACAGGATATCGCAATAAATAGCAAACATTTTGATGAATTGAAGGTTGTTTCAGGAATAGAATGAACATTTACAGAATCATTAATGCTACGATTACCAAAGAATAGATTTATAATTCAGTGTCTTGATTTTTTAGTGGTTAACTATTAATTTACCTACATAGAGTATATATATAGTATACATAGAGTCTCTAACTAGGCTGTCAGTATGAAATGTAACAGTTGATTGAGGTCACATCCAAACAAAGTGTTGTGCTGTGGAACAGGAAATGAAAGAAAATCATGATTACACATCTCAAAAGATTTATAACACTCTTGACTAATTCATATTTGACTGTTTGATGATTTTGTTTGAGTGAAAACTTAAAGTTAATTGCAAGTAATTGAAAGTTGATAATAAGCTTACTGTATATTTTTTCTAAAACAAAGCTAACAAAAGAAGATGATCTGTAGTGAGAAGCTAGTGTACAAGATATCTCACACCTAAACAAGTTAATTCCAGAAATTATTGTATGATTGTGTTCTACGTCTGGTTAGCTTTAGGTCAAGGTCATAGGGTTCAAGGTCCACCATGTGTTAAGAATTCCTCATTACTTTGTCACACTATTCTGTTCCTCAGGGAGAAATTGTCTTTTACCTTTATTTGTTTGTGAATCAGTTTTATCGTATAACACTAATACTTTCATAGAGGAATCAGTTTTATTGTATAACACTAATACTTTCATAGAGGAATCAGTTTTATTGTATAACACTAATACTTTCATAGATGATATAATTTTATCATGAGGAAAGTTAAATGACATTGAAGTTGAATATCATATCTAATTTCTGTTAATGTTTTACATTTAAATAGATTTAATGATCACTCAGGTGAAGGGCAGAGGTCATTCTTCATAATTTCTGAAGTGTATGTAGTAATTAGGAGTGTGGTTTGAGTTAATGGTTTGGGCTATGTGTTATATTACCAAGGTAACCTAGATAACCCCTATAGTCAATTAGGTTTTACATTAAAATGGAATTTGACAAATTTGATGAATCATCTGTTTATTTTACTCTAGTATACTATTCTAGGGTAGAAAGTTGTTGACAGATTGATATAGTTGAAATTTACCTCAGGTAATGCAGGCTCCAGTAAACAGTCATTACTACAATGACAAATGATGTAATTCCCACCACCCCTAACCCTTGCCCAGTATGTTATAGACATAGATTAATGAAATCCCATTACTATTGGATTTATCACAAAATGTCAAAATACACTTCTTACCTGTATTGAATAGAGTATGATACTCACAAAGACTGGTTACTGCTGTGCTTACACTTGCCAAAGATACATGTACATAGAATTTTAGATAATAATTACCTATTGATGGACAGCTTTTCATTGTCAACTTTATCAAGAGACTGAGAAAAAGATTAAATTAAAAAAGTATTAAAATTCCTCAAGATAAACAAGTAAAGAATTAATAATGCACAGCTGTAAATGTTGGATGTGTTTGATAACATGCAATACAAAAAATCATATTCAGTGTTTATTCCTTTGTGGAGAAAATACATTAATTGATGTAAATCATATATAATGGATAATGTTTTGATCTGAAATCAAGATTAAATTGTTAATATCTCATTATCGGACGTTCGATCTTCACATCAAGTTTACCTTAATATCCTCGATATATGGATGTCTTACACCCTGGAAGCCATTAAATGAAGAGAATGTCATGAAAATGACCATATCTGATTTGTTTGGTAAAGCATGAATTATTGTGATTTAATATCTGTTGTTAAAAACACATTCTTAGTATCAAAATGACATTGGATCAATCTTTATTTGAAGTAAATGTTGTTTCTATATCTTTGAGGTGTCTGTAAGAAAAGTGCTATGTTTTGTATAGATTGGTCATATAAGAACATCCTGGTAACATCAAACAAATGCAAGTCTATTGGAAACATCAACAATGCTTATTCTTTCAAAAGAAATGATAATTTAGTTTAACCTCTGCTCCTTTAAATAATTTTATCTTTGTTTTTTTTAATAATTTGATCTTAACAATGTTCCTATAAGTAATTTGACCTTTGTTCCTTTAAGTAATTTGACCTTTGTTCCTTTAAATAATTTGGCCTTTAATTTGACCTTTGTTCCTTTAAGTAATTTGACCTTTGTTCCTTTAAGTAATTTGACCTTTGTTCCTTTAAGTAATTTGACCTTTGTCCCTGTAAGTAATTTGACCTTTGTTCCTTTAAGTAATTTGACCTTTGTCCCTGTAAGTAATTTGACCGTTGTTCCTATTAGTAATTTGACCTTTGTTCCTATTAGTAATTTGACCTTTGTTCCTCTAAGTAATTTGACCCTTGTTCCTATTAGTAATTTGTCCTTTGTCCCTCTATTAATTTGACCCTTGTTCCTATTAGTAATTTGACCTTTGTCCCTTTAAGTAATTTGATCCTTGTTCGTCAAAGTATTTTGACCATTGTTTTTTCAAGTAATTTGTCTTTTGTTCCTTGAAGTAGTTAGATCTTTGTTTCTTTAAGTAGATTGACTTTCTTCCTGAGTTTAATTATATAAATAATAGGGGCTTTGGTTATACAATTGGTAGCGCAGCAATTCTGGTGAAAATCCATGGTGTGTTATTCTACAATTCTTACCAGTGCAGTTTATGCATCTTAAAAAATGAGATCACAGATTGTCCTTTGCTGTCATGATGGTCTCTAAGAGAAAGACAATTTACCTGAATAGCAAGTGGTGGGCCTCCTGCATGTTGTTCAGTATAATAGTCCATCAGCTTTTGCAAGGAGACCCTGCTTCAAAATGACCCTGTTTGTTCATGGGGCAGTAAAATCAACAAACAAGCAAGCATATTGGTTTCTTTTCTGTGACAAAAATTACAACTTTATTGGGTTGCATATGTTTATTGCTTCAATGAGTGTTGTACAGTACTGTTCTTATAATGGTATATACATCTGTTGGGTGTATGTATTGAAGGTATCTGTTTGTAAACATGTACTCAATGACTCCAAGACTGATATATACCATGGCCATGAATACAGTGGAGTTGATTGACCAAATGTCTTTAATTTAAAGTCAATTAACTTATGAACCTTTGTCTCTTTGTGCGGCTGTCTGCTCTGTGATACAGGAGTACCATTTGTACTAATTAAACATTATTTGTGATATAGCAGTTCCTACATTCACATTAATTAAACATTACTTAGACAAACATCTAATGAACTGTTGAAACTGGGTTTTATTTTGATTTCACACACTGATTTAATATTGTCAATTGAGTGAGCATTTAATACATCTATTGATTGTTTGGATGAAAAACAACAACATTAATTAATTATAATTGGATACTGAAGGTAACCCATTGTCTGGATTATAAACAACAACATTAATTAATTATAATTGGATACTGAAGGTAACCCATTGTCTGGATGAAAAACAACAGTATTGGTAAATTATAATTGGATACTGAAGGTAACCCATTGTCTGGATGAAAAACAACAACATTGGTAAATTATAATTGGATACTGAAGGTAACCCATTGTCTGGATGATAAACAACAACATTGATAAATTTTAATTGGATAATGAAGGTAACCCATTGTCTGGATGATAAACAACAACATTAATTAATTATAATTGGATACTGTAGGTAACCCATTGTCTGGATGATAAACAACAACATTGATAAATTTTAATTGGATATTGAAGGTAACCCATTGTCTGGATTATAAACAACAACCTTGATTACCAGATGATAATAATTGGATACTGTAGGTAACCCATTGTCTGGATGATAAACAACAACCTTGATTACCAGATGATAATAATTGGATACTGAAGGTAACCCATTGTCTGGATTATAAACAACAACCTTGATTACCAGATGATAATAATTGGATACTGAAGGTAACCCATTGTCTGGATTATAAACAACAACATTGGTAAATTAAAACTTAATACTGAAGGTAACCCATTGTCTGGATTATAAACAACAACATTGGTAAATTACAATTGGATACTGAAGTTGTGTTTTAGTCGGTGAAGTGATGTTTTTGAATTTTGTAGTTGCTCGTTGAAAGATGAAAGTTTGATGTGTTTGATGGAATATCTGGAATATGTTTTGTATCTGCCATTTGTGAGGTATATTTAGTGAATTGTAGGACGTTTATTGGTGCTTTTTGCCTGTCCCTTTAAAGGCATATTTGATCTGTGATGTGCAATATTTGATAGTGCAATTGGTGTTTGTGAGATAGAACATTTGACCTGTATCTGCCCAATATTGAATTGGTTCTTGGTTCAAACTTGTACGTAGGGATCTTAAATATCAAACACTCCCTGATCTTGGGAGATCTGTAGGTAGGATTATCTTTGTCACTCCTGTAACAAGTGATGATATGTCACTTTATTTCTCTGACTTATCGCCTGCTAGGGACATTTGCTATTTAGCAATTTATAATCCTGATTGATTTTGCAGCAATCCTGTGATCGAAGAATTGACAGAAGTGCTTATAACGGATAGGCCCACTTAGTCAGGAATCAATGTGCTTTGGTCAAAGTGGTAGTCACAGTGGGGATGGGGAATCAAAGGGAGAAATGGAGGGTTTAGTTTCAAAGGTCAGGAAACAGGTGACCTGATCATATCTGGTACAAAGGTACATGTGTACATTGGAATGAAGTATTTTTTTTATATCAAATAGGAAATTGTAATTCTGAGGTAGGAAGTTATAACTAATGGACATTAATTTTTCCTTTAAAAGGGACATTGGTTAAAAGCTGAATAATTGTTTGGAGTTTTACATCTGTCATCCAGTAGGAGTTGTGTAACACTTTCACAGCAGTGTTTGAAGCTGAACCAGCTTTGACTCTGCTTAAGTTGATGATTGTAACCACTGTTTGGGGAGGTATACTATCAGACAGTGGTATTAGTGTCATTAGTGTGACTTGTCACAAGTAGCCAACACCAAGGCCCTGTGAGGTATATACATATGTGTGTCAATAGTGAGACTTGTCACAAGTAGCCAACACCAAGGCCCTCTGAGGTATATACATATGTGTGTCAATAGTGTGACTTGTCACAGGTAGCCAATACCAAGACCCTGTGAGGTACATAGGTATGTGTGTCAATAGTGTGACTTGTCACAAGTAGCCAACACCAAGGCCGTGTGAGGTATATAGATATGTGTGTCAATAGTGAGACTTGTCACATGTAGCCAATACCAAGACCCTGTGAGGTATATACATATGTGTGTCAATAGTGTGACTTGTCACAAGTACCCAACACCAAGGCCATGTGAGGTACATACATATGTGTGTCAATAGTGTGACTTGTCACAAGTAGTCAACACCAAGGCCCTCTGAGGTATATACATATGTGTGTCAATAGTGTGACTTGTCACAGGTAGCCAATACCAAGACCCTGTGAGGTACATAGGTATGTGTGTCAATAGTGTGACTTGTCACAAGTAGCCAACACCAAGGCCGTGTGAGGTATATAGATATGTGTGTCAATAGTGAGACTTGTCACATGTAGCCAATACCAAGACCCTGTGAGGTATATACATATGTGTGTCAATAGTGTGACTTGTCACAAGTACCCAACACCAAGGCCATGTGAGGTACATACATATGTGTGTCAATAGTGTGACTTGTCACAGGTAGCCAATACCAAGACCCTGTGAGGTATATAGATATGTGTGTCAATAGTGTGACTTGTCACAGGTAGCCAATACCAAGACCCTGTGAGGTACATAGGTATGTGTGTCAATAGTGTGACTTGTCACAGGTAGCCAATACCAAGACCCTGTGAGGTATATAGATATGTGTGTCAATAGTGTGACTTGTCAAAGGTAGCCAATACCAAGACCCTGTGAGGTACATAGGTATGTGTGTCAATAGTGTGACTTGTCACAAGTAGCCAACACCAAGGCCATGTGAGGTACATAGGCATGTGTGTCAATAGTGTGACTTGTCACAAGTAGCCAACACCAAGGCCGTGTGAGGTACATTGGTATGTGTGTCAATAGTGAGACTTGTCACAAGTAGCCAACACCAAGGCCGTGTGAGGTACATAGGTATGTGTGTCAATAGTGAGACTTGTCACAAGTAGCCAACACCAAGGCCATGTGAGGTACATAGGTATGTGTGTCAATAGTGTGACTTGTCACAAGTACCCAACATCAAGGCCGTGTGAGGTACATACATATGTGTGTCAATAGTGTGACTTGTCACAGGTAGCCAATACCAAGACCCTGTGAGGTACATAGGTATGTGTGTCAATAGTGTTACTTGTCACAAGTACCCAACACCAAGGCCGTGTGAGGTACATAGGTATGTGTGTCAATAGTGTGACTTGTCACAAGTAGCCAACACCAAGGCCTTGTGAGGTATATAGGTATGTGTGTCAATAGTGAGACTTGTCACAAGTAGCCAATACCAAGGCCGTATGAGGTACATACATATGTGTGTCAATAGTGTGACTTGTCAATAGTGTGACTTGTCACAAGTAGCCAACACCAAGGCCTTGTGAGGTACATAGGTATGGGTGTCAATAGTGAGACTTGTCACATGTAGCCAACACCAAGGCCGTGTGAGGTACATAGGTATGTGTGTCAATAGTGAGACTTGTTACAAGTAGCCAACACCAAGGCCCTGTGTCACAAGTAGCCAACACCAAGGCCCTGTGAGGTATATAGATATGTGTGTCAATAGTGAGACTTGTCACAAGTAGTCAACACCATGGCCCTGTGTCACAAGTAGCCAACACCAAGGCCGTGTGTCACAAGTAGCCAACACCAAGGCCCTCTGAGGTATATAGATATGTGTGTCAATAGTGAGACTTGTCACAAGTAGCCAATACCTAGGCCCTCTGAGGTATATAGATATGTGTGTCAATAGTGAGACTTGTCACAAGTAGCCAACACCAAGGCCGTGTGTCACAAGTAGCCAACACCAAGGCCCTGTGAGGTATATAGATATGTGTGTCAATAGTGAGACTTGTCACAAGTAGCCAACACCAAGGCTCTGTGTCACAAGTAGCCAACACCAAGGCCGTGTGAGGTACATAGGTATGTGTGTCAATAGTGTGACTTGTCACAAGTAGCCAACACCAAGGCCTTGTGAGGTATATAGGTATGTGTGTCAATAGTGAGACTTGTCACAAGTAGCCAATACCAAGGCCGTATGAGGTACATACATATGTGTGTCAATAGTGTGACTTGTCAATAGTGTGACTTGTCACAAGTAGCCAACACCAAGGCCTTGTGAGGTACATAGGTATGGGTGTCAATAGTGAGACTTGTCACATGTAGCCAACACCAAGGCCGTGTGAGGTACATAGGTATGTGTGTCAATAGTGAGACTTGTTACAAGTAGCCAACACCAAGGCCCTGTGTCACAAGTAGCCAACACCAAGGCCCTGTGAGGTATATAGATATGTGTGTCAATAGTGAGACTTGTCACAAGTAGTCAACACCATGGCCCTGTGTCACAAGTAGCCAACACCAAGGCCGTGTGTCACAAGTAGCCAACACCAAGGCCCTCTGAGGTATATAGATATGTGTGTCAATAGTGAGACTTGTCACAAGTAGCCAATACCTAGGCCCTCTGAGGTATATAGATATGTGTGTCAATAGTGAGACTTGTCACAAGTAGCCAACACCAAGGCCGTGTGTCACAAGTAGCCAACACCAAGGCCCTGTGAGGTATATAGATATGTGTGTCAATAGTGAGACTTGTCACAAGTAGCCAACACCAAGGCTCTGTGTCACAAGTAGCCAACACCAAGGCCGTGTGAGGTACATAGGTATGTGTGTCAATAGTGTGACTTGTCACAAGTAGCCAACACCAAGGCCTTGTGAGGTATATAGGTATGTGTGTCAATAGTGAGACTTGTCACAAGTAGCCAATACCAAGGCCGTATGAGGTACATACATATGTGTGTCAATAGTGTGACTTGTCAATAGTGTGACTTGTCACAAGTAGCCAACACCAAGGCCTTGTGAGGTACATAGGTATGGGTGTCAATAGTGAGACTTGTCACATGTAGCCAACACCAAGGCCGTGTGAGGTACATAGGTATGTGTGTCAATAGTGAGACTTGTTACAAGTAGCCAACACCAAGGCCCTGTGTCACAAGTAGCCAACACCAAGGCCCTGTGAGGTATATAGATATGTGTGTCAATAGTGAGACTTGTCACAAGTAGTCAACACCATGGCCCTGTGTCACAAGTAGCCAACACCAAGGCCGTGTGTCACAAGTAGCCAACACCAAGGCCCTCTGAGGTATATAGATATGTGTGTCAATAGTGAGACTTGTCACAAGTAGCCAATACCTAGGCCCTCTGAGGTATATAGATATGTGTGTCAATAGTGAGACTTGTCACAAGTAGCCAACACCAAGGCCGTGTGTCACAAGTAGCCAACACCAAGGCCCTGTGAGGTATATAGATATGTGTGTCAATAGTGAGACTTGTCACAAGTAGCCAACACCAAGGCTCTGTGTCAGAAGTAGCCAACACCAAGGCCGTGTGTCACAAGTAGCCAACAACAAGGCCCTGTGAGGTACATAGGTATGTGTGTCAATAGTGAGACTTGTCACATGTAGCCAATACCAAGACCCTGTGAGGTATATAGATATGTGTGTCAATAGTGTGACTTGTCACAGGTAGCCAATACCAAGACCCTGTGAGGTATATACATATGTGTGTCAATAGTGAGACTTGTCACAGGTAGCCAATACCAAGACCCTGTGAGGTACATAGGTATGTGTGTCAATAGTGAGACTTGTCACATGTAGCCAATACCAAGACCCTGTGAGGTATATAGATATGTGTGTCAATAGTGTGACTTGTCACAAGTAGCCAATACCTAGGCCAATATTTATCTTTCTGTCATATTTATGATGCAGATTGAACACTTTATTGACCAACATCTTGTGAAGTCCCAATATCCATGTTAATTTATGGTCTCACAAGTGTCCAGCTGGGATTGTACAGTTTGATAGCCTTGTCCTGGTGTCAGCTGATCAGGTATGTTTACGTGAACCATTTCAATGCTTTTTAGATATACATTGCTGTTTCCCTTCATACGTAAAGTTGATATTCCATTAATGGAGATATCTTGTGTTTTAGTTGTGTAACTTTGAATGTATATCTAAATAAAGGCTTGAATATATCTAATATTTAATGAAATGTGATTACATCATTTGAATGGAACTTTTGATGGTGGTTTGGATGGTAATTCAGATTCTACATTGAATGTAGATCTTAGAATTCAAAATTAAATATAGATTTTAAAATTCAACATGCAAAGTAGATTTTGGAAGCCAAGATTGAACGTGATTTTTAGAATTCAAGATTGAACATAGATTTTAGAATAAAAAATTGAATGAAATTCAATTGAGTGTTGAAAAATGTTTTGATACAACTTTGAATATGCTCATCTGGAGTTTCGGATGTACATTTTAGTATTGTGCTGAAATATATATGAAATTTGAAGTGTGCAGATTACAAAGATATAATTCAAAGTTTGGAATCTTGGTTATATTTACAATCTCAGAATAATATTGATATTTACAATCTTCAAAAATGTAGCAATGTTTGTAAGCTAATACTAACATTCTTAGGAGTATGAAAAGACCTGGTGTATTTATTGAGCACTCAAGAGAACCTCTTGTGATTTGGAGATTGATCAATATTGGTGAATTTTGGTATGACAAGCTTCCCTATTCTGGTGGCGTGGGTCAAGTGGGACTTTCAGATGTTTGCCTGTTTAGATGTTGAGCAGATTGGAAATCAATTATGGTGTGAAAAGTCACATTTGTTTGATTTGTTATCACACATTCTTGGTCTACAGAAATATTTTTCGTTTCAACTAATAAGTGCCATTACATGAACAGTTCTGATTTGGTCTACCATGTAACTACCAAATGATAAAGATTGTGTTTGTTTTGCTTGATATCTTATATATACAAATCATTAGGTTGTCAGAACTTCTGAAACACAAAGATTACAAACCATTTGTGAAAAAAGAAAACAATTCTAAAATAAAACAAATGTTTCTTATTGAATGAGAAGAAAACACATACATTCTACAGTGAGATAGATATAAAAGAGATAGAATGTATTACTAGAGACAAACCTGTCTAAAACAATATGTAGCAAAACCTGTCTTAAGGATCATCTGTCTACAATTTCATTCAAACTTGTGTTGGAGATCACCTGTCTATAACTACAGTCAAACCTGCTTTAAGAGACCACCTGTCTATAATTTAAGTCAAACCTGCCTTTGAGATCATCAGTCTATAAATAACGTCAAACCTGACTTAATGAACACCTCTTTATAATTCAGTCAAACCTGCGTTAAAGGACCACCTGCCTATTACTACAGCCAAACCTGACTGAGAGACCACCTGTCTATAACTACAGTCAAACCTGCTTTAAGGGACCACCTGTCTATTACAACAGTCAAACCTTCCTTAGAGACAATCAGTCTATAAGTAACGTCAAACCTGACTTAATGACCACCTGTTTATAATTCAGTCAAACCTGATTTAAGGGACCACCTGTTTATTACTACAGTCAAATCTGCTTTAAGGGACCACCTGTCTATTATTATAGTCAAACCTGCTTTAAGGGACCACCTGTCTATTATTACAGTCAAACCTGTTTTAAGGGACCACCTGTCTATTACTACAGTCAAACCTGCTTTAAGGGACCACCTGTCTATTATTACAGTCAAACCTGCTTTAAGGGACCACCTGTCTATTACTACAGTCAAATCTGCTTTAAGGGACCACCTGTCTATTATTACAGTCAAACCTGCTTTAAGGGACCACCTGTCTATTACTACAGTCAAACCTGCTTTAAGGGACCACCTGTCTATTATGACAATCAAACCTGACTAAGATTATAATAATCTCTAACAAGTCAAACTTGTGGATGACATTTCTATACAGGTACATTGTACCTTTTCCTTCGTTCCCTAAATTTTTGAATAGATTGTTTTTTTTATAGAATTAATTTCTGTTTTTTACTTTCTCTTTGCTATCATTATAGACAGATGTGATGAAATTGTGTGAACTATGCTATAAGGACACGTGTTGCTGATATATTACCTTGTGGTGTTTTATTTTGATGGTGGAAATAAGACCTACCAGGAATAGGTAAGATTGAGTGTTTGATAAAGTATTGAATTTGTACTGTCAGAGTTAGATTCAACACCACAGTATGGATAGGTCTATCATCGGGTTTTAATGGGATCAAAGTGGGCTGGTTTATTTGATCGATCTGGGTAATGCAATACCTGAAACAATGAGGGGACTGTTGCTGGTGTAAATGTAAAATTTCTAGGTTTACAGTATTGTACCAGGGAGATATAGGAGCATTATGTCAAAAGACAGGAAATAAAATCTGTTCCATTGATACAGGACAGGTTTTATATTTCAGTAATCAGGTCATCCGTTTCTCTAGTGTAAATCTCGATTACGGTATGTCACCTCTATCTCCCTAGTTTAAAGTTGCTCTTGGCCAGCTCCATTTCTCTAGTGTAAAAATGGACCCTGCCAACTCAAGTTGTGTTATTGTCCTGTATTTTTAAAGTCATGAATATTTGATATTGAATATCAATGATGATTAATAAAAGAGCATAGTTGGGGGCCTCTGCTTGTAAATGCATGTTTTGCCAGATGTAGAATACCATTTTGATATGTTAAATACCTCCCGAGGATCTGTTACCTTGTCTTATTGAAGAAACTGAGATGGAATCATATATTTACTGAGAGTGATTTTAGCAGGTTTTATTTATAAAATTGAAATGTGAACAGTTTGATGAAATTAATTAGAAATTTTAGAGTTACAAATTCAAGGGAGATAATTTGTAAAGCCTGTCTAAATTATAAATGATACAAATGTAAATAGAAGTTGATACTTCAATACCAGGAGATTTATATTTGATGAAATCTGATACGTACACTGTTCCGCTCAATCATTTACATATAAATGTGTGGCGATTTAATTGATGATATTAACTAACCTATAGAGTTCCCCACCAAAGTGACACTTGATATATCTGATACAAATCTATCAAACCTAGAATTTAAATCATCCAGACTCTAGACATTTACTACACAACATTTGCACATATTGCTAAACACTGCCTCACACATGACATGACAAGAATTTGGAGGTCTCAGGAATACGATAGAAGTTCAACAGAATATTTCTAAAAGGCTGTATTTTTTTATTGAAAATTTCATATAATCCTTAAAATTATCATATTTGTTGAGTCTGGTTACCTTTTTGAGCCCCTGGTCACAAATACACTTTCTCTTGACACAACCTGCTATTATCTAGTAAAACATGGGTACTCTTGAAGAACATAATGTGAACAAGACAGAGATCGTGATGAATCCTGAGTAATCATGACAACTCTTGGGAACTTTTGGGAAGGGGTTGTTAGTGTACAACAAGGCACCTTGTGGCGTAGTCTTGGAGTAAGGTTGTTTGGTATGCTGTCCTCATACTCCTTAGAGCTATATTTACTTGCTACTAAACAACATCACCGTGTATGACTATAGTCCAATCCCTACAGTACATATAAGAACATTCTTAATTTAGTAATTGGTGGTATCTGCCTTTCATTTCTGTTCATCCAGGACCAACTAACTCTTGGCTGGTCCTAGTAAATAGCTCTGAATGTCAGCCAGAACTTACATGTGTAACTGAAACTTTGTAAAGGGAGTCTTTTAAATCTGAATATCTTTATGAACATGTTCATCTTTTGGATTTTCACTGTAATTGAATCTGTGTTCAGGGTACCTGTGTAAACCAGACCCTTTATGTACAAAATGGTTTAAAACATTAAAACAATGTAACGTTGATTGTCGTTTTAGAATTTATAGCCAACAAAACCGAGGAACATTTAAACATGGAAGTTAATCAATACTATATATGTTAACCATTTAACTATTATGTAATGATAATCTTAATTGATTATTTGAATGTTTGTGCATGTCCCCTGCATTGATTCAAAGTCACCTTGTCAAATAAATAACCAATTCAAAGATATGTCTTCTATATGTTAATGAGATGGCATATGTCGGCAAGCGTCACGGAGTTAAAACAATGTTTGGAAAGTAGTTTACAATTTATCGTTAATCCTGAGGAAGATATTATCACATAGGTATACCCTGTAATACTGTGACACTGATATTGATCACTTCAACTAGCATTACCATTGAGAAGTTACTAATTTATTTTCATTTTGAAATAAAACCTTATGTTTGTGGTTATGGATTGGTGGTATATTCATTGTTCTTTTACATGAATAAATGGTATATTTATCAACTTACTGACTAAATTGGTTGCATTGACACTTTAACAACTTAAAGAATGACTTTTGGAATGTGATGTAAATAACTGTACTATAGGGTTGATTAGGTGTACCTGTTACAATTTACCTGTACTACCTTCAACACACAACAGGTAGATTCAGGTACGGCTAATTAAGGCAAATGTTCTAGTACAGCCTTCAAATGCCCAATTTGTCAATCACAATGACATTCCTTACAACTTTCTAAAATTGTCCTTCGGTAGACAATGGTTGGATGGTTTTTAAAGGTGTGTAATATGTATTACCTTAATTTGATTTTAATTTTAAAGGAAGGAATACTAATTTTAAAATTTAACAATTTAAAGTAAAATATGGTGAAACTCATCCAGAAAACAGAACATTTGATTGTTAGCTAGTGTTTATAAGTCTTTTTCATCTATTGGTATATTGAACGTGTAACAATAAGTAGTTCAGGACAGTATAATATGCAGTGGTATGATTTTCTCACAGGCATATCAATGTTTTTACTGCTGTGAGATATCACTGTTCAATTCAAGAGTGAAAGAGTGGTGGGGGAGGGGTGATAGGAGGAGAGGTTGGGATGGGGTAGGTTTGGTGTTAGGGATCAGATTCTCCAGTAATATTAACTGTGAAGTCACAGCAATTTGGGGGATCTAAACTCAGAAAGACTCTTAAGCATCCAAACACTCAGTAAGCCTCATGTTTACCTATCTATTTCACCTCTTTATAGGTGAAGGATTCTATAAATCCTTAAAAGTCTTTTGCTGTGTAGTAGGAAACCAGGGGAATGGAAACTTAAATTTCTGTAGCAAGCATTTATTGAACCTTAAATGATTTTCCAAATGACTGGTTTTTCATAAGAAGGACTACCTAGGAGATCTCGCATTTAACATATTACAGTTAACTGACTTTATCATAACTTACAATATATTTTTGCCTGGCATCATGGTTGGTGTATGAAAACTACACCATTTCCAATCGATTTTGTTTTTAATCTGATGTTACCTTACATGATGTCGATGGCTTCCAAGGCTAATACTCTGATTACTATAGGAAATGTGATGGCTCTCGGGGATAACAAATATCTGACAGGATGACTAGACAGTATTGGAATATTGGCCATTTCATGTGTATGTTAAAAACGGTGCATACAGTATTGTATATTGTGTCCTAATCAGTCCATTGTTGAATGACAGGCAAATTGCAGTCTGCTAACTTTTATATTTTCTGTATAAAATACTTTAAACAGAAAAACGAATTTGACTTATCCAATATATACTATCATTTTCCTTACCTATATATCCCATAATATTTTTGTTTCTTTTTGCAAATTTACTGAGTTGACTTATGATAAAAAAGTTTCGTGTTTTCAATCCTTATTACATATCAAGTTTATGTAAAAGTCTGATACATCACAAGTATAAATATACAAGGATCTACACACGTATGCAGTGAACATGTTGTTTATATAACGACATACCTGACAGTCTGCCAACTCAGGTACATACAAATCCTGACATTGGTATTTAAAGCACCTGTCATTTGATATCTCTGACCAATGTGGAGTTTATTTCTGTCGATTCCAATACCAAACTATCTAATCATGTTGGTTTCTCTCTGAATGCAGTGTTCAGGAATCGTATTAACGGGTCTCGGTGATATTGTACTGATGAGTGGGTAAACCACAACCTGTCATTACTCAATAGCTTGGGACCGATCAGGATCAAAATACTCTCTTATAGGTCTCTAATTATCCGGCTTTGAAATTTTTTTTCTTCTTACAATTCAATGGAGAATTTCAATCTTTTTATATACAGAGATGGGATTCTAACTTAGAGTCAGACAATATAGTAATATGTTTCAAAGTGTTAAGAATATTATCACTAGTGGATCAGTGTGTAGGTCCAGGGTAGGTAAAAAATAACATAAGATACAAAGTACCAGGTTTTTATACAAAAGGTCAGACAATATTGTAATATGTTTCAAAGTGTTAAGAATATTATCACTAGTGGATCAGTGTGTAGGTCTAGGGTAGGTAAAAAATAACATAAGTACCAGGTTTTTATACAAAAGGTCACAAGGGATGACACATTCTTTCTAATGTTTTTGTGTTACACATTTTAATGCAGAAACCTTTTAAAGAAGTCTCAAGTTGTCTTTCTGATATGTTTCATTTAATTACAATCTCATTTAACTTATTATTCATTAAGTCTAAAGATTTAACTTGGTGATTGAAGAAAAGAAAAAAACATCGCTAGTGTAGTCATTGATATACAAGAAAACCAACAAAGATATAAAACAGGATCCTGGATAGTTTACATGTAGGTAGATTAATCTTTCATCAAATATATCTAGGTAAATGTATTTTTCACAAAGGCTAGTGTGAAGTATATGTGTACTTATGTCAGCTTTTGTAAAGTTACAGGAGAACAATTATACACTGAACTATCAACTCTACTGATGTCTGAGGTAAATCACCAAGTGTTAAGAAAATCCGTTAATAAAACGCAACCTATAATGGACACTTTAATTGTCACTTCAGAGGGTACTGTTAAATTTCAAAGGTCACAGGTTCGAATCCAAGTCAACTTTTTGACCTCAATGTTCAAAATGTTACATGTGCTCAACCAGTGGGAGGGCTAATGGGATGTTTGTGTAGAATATGGAGGGATGCGTTTTATGTTGTGCTGATTTCTTGTCTTTTATATTTCAGTGTAACCAAGAATTACTTGATGTCATGGTCTGATACGGTTAAGATCATTTTGTGGCCAATAATTTTGTAAATATCCAAAATAAAGAAACAGTAGTCAAGTATACAAACTTGTTTATTTTGTGTTTCCATAGCAACCACTATAACACAGGATGTTAATCAAGGAGACACCACACAGATAACCTCTAGTGTGTTAGATTCACAGTGCTTTTTACCTGTAACTAACATTTTGAAAATTTAGATTCAGCATCATGTTAAGTTTGAAGTACAGCTTTACAAATCAGATGTAATATAAGACCTTACTTCCATTTCAGTATCATGTTTTATGTTTGCAATTAAAGAAAAAAAATCAAAGCAAAATATCTGAGTAAGACCTCGGACATTTAACTGCTGTTTTAATTGCCTCTCAATGGCTCCGTAAAATCCATTTTGGCTCTTTTCAAGCATTTAATGGTGTAAAATATTAAAGTATTGAGTTGTAAGGGATCATAAATTGCCCTATCTCTAACAGTTTACTGCCTGACCAAGTGATTTTCTATTGGTTCTTACTTCAGTTCATAATCATAGTTTTCTCCTACTGGCCAGCACACTGGTCAGTTTGGTGTGGTGAAGTAGCCTCGACTCGTCAATTGTACTTTGTAGTGGCTCAAGTAAGGAGCTGCAGTCTGTTACAGGTAAGTCAGAATTAATTCAGATTAAAGTTTCAGTGTGAATTTAAAATTGTTTAAAGACTTTATTCAGAGGACATAATCCAAATTTAAAGTTTAATTCTATTTTACTAAAGCTTTAAAGCACTAAGTGTATGTCCTTTTGCAGTAATCTTGTGAAGGGTTGCATTAAACAAATCTCGACCTCTGTATCTGCAGATATGAGACAGCTCCAGTAAATATAGCCTGGAATCTGTTTCAGGTAATTGTGTGAATGAAATCTTTTTAAGTGTTTTTATGTGAATTTAAATGTTTAGGGATACAGAATGCAGATATACAGAGGCCATCAGGCTAATTAATTGGTGCTGTAAAACACATTGAAGATATTTGTGATATACAGCAATCCTTGCTGTCGTTGTACATTCTTCTTGCTGACTCTAGTATCTGTCTGCTGTAGAGTGGTGGGCCTGTGTCTCTGTGATCCTTTGTAAACAGTAAAGGATCAACTAGGACCGTGTGGGACTTATATCACCCAGATCTCTGACAGATACACAGATTCTGTCCTAGATCTATAACAGACACATAGATTTCATGTCATTTGTTATATATCCTGTCACATATACTTCACAGGGGGCATATATTTGGACACCTGTCTGTGTTGTATATCAGCTGTACTTTCGTAAGCTGTTTCCTCGACTGTTGTAAACTGTATACATATTTGGACACCTGTCTGTGTTGTATACCAGCTGTACTTTCGTAAGCTGTTTCCTGTACTGTTGTAAACTGTATACATGCTGACAGGTGTTTGTGCACATTTTATTGATGCAATTATCTTATCTACAGTGCACCACTGCCAGTGCAGCATTATTTTTCAGCTTTCCTGCAGTATTGCTCCAGTATATTTCAGTATTGAACCAGTTTCAATGCAGTACTGCTTCAGCTGATGACTGCCATTCCTGCAGTACTGCTCCAGCTGATGACTGCCATTCCTGCAGTACTGCTCCAGCTGATGACTGCCATTCCTGCAGTACTGCTCCAGCTGATGACTGCCATTCCTGCAGTACTGCTTCAGCTGATGACTGCCATTCCTGCAGTATTACTCCAGTATAATTCAGTATTGTATTTGGTTCAGTGCAGTTCTTCTCTGTCTTGTAGCTGACTGGTTGTATGACTCAAGCTGCATATTGAAAACAAATTAAAAAAGAAAAGAAAAATAGATTAAAAAAAAATATAGAAAAAAGTAAGGTAGGTGATGTCTGTGAAACTAGATATACCACAATCTGTTTTATTTATCATGTATGAAATTTGATGACTGCCTGAAGTCTAAACAGTATTTATTTATGTACAAATTAAAGAACCTAATGAAATAAGTTCACCTATTTCTCTCTGTGTTCACATAGATGTAGACCAATATTTTCCATACACATCAATTCAAATCTTTTATCCATTGTGTTTGTGTATTGAAGGGCCACCTCTGTCATAACTCACCAACATTCTTACCTTAAATACATGTGTATGTGCTGGGACATGACTTTATCTATCACTACCACCCAATCACTACTTGCGCATGGTGTTGAATATAATGGTACTGTGATGATCACTGTGATGCTGGTTATCAAATAATCACAATTTAATATCCCCATAGATCCATTGTTTCTGTAATATAAGACAGTCTAAATCTCTATGATCTCTTACTGATTTTTGCCAGACTTGATTTGAATACTTTTGTAAAATAGATGTCCCCAGATTTAGTGAATTGTTAGTGTGGCAAAGTTGATCTATTTCTATTTAATCTTGACATAAGTACATGAAAAATGTCTGACAGTATTGCAATATGTTTATAACTTCTTACTCATTAACACCACTTGATTTTACAACATGATAACATGGCCTAATCTCTGGCCAGTTTTGTTTGGTTACCATTACATCAATCCATTTTACAAGTTCCATTTAGAATCTGACCTAAATACATTACAAAAAGAACATGAAGAGAATGCTGTACTGTAATATTTTCTTCAAATTATGACTGTTTTTGTTCTATATAATTACTGATAATCATGATTGTTATTGCTAAGTGGCACTAAGTTCATAATGCCAATATCGAACTTGATTAATTCCTGAGCCATCTTCATGTTTCTTCACCGTTATCTAATATACTCATCTTATCAAATTTATTTCTTTTACGAAATTCTCCACCCTTATTCCTAGGCTTTGTCTTGTGAACAGCAAACACACTTCAGAACACCAAGGTTAAATTTTAACTCCAAAATAGGATGAAAATACTGTGTTATATAAAACGAAACAGAAAGTGTGATGTCACAGAAGGATTGATTTAAATTAACTCTCACATAAAGATGATATGTAAAGGTAATATATGAGGTTAACATATAGTTAATATGTAATGTAACATATACCCTTAACTCTTACTTAATTAGGTAAATAAGTAAAGGTAACATATACCCTTAACTCTTACCTAATTAGTCAATAAGTAAAGGTAACAGGTATCCTTAAGTCTTACTTAATTAGGTCAATAAATAAAGGTAACATATACCCTTAACTCTTACTTAATTAGGTCAATAAGTAAAGGTAACATACACCCTTAACTCTTATTTAATAGAGTCAATATTCAAAGGTGACATACACCCTTAACACTAACATGGACGTAATATGTGCACTTTGGATCAGAAACATCAGCCATACCCTGAGGCTATGACCTGATCTTGCCTTGTCACGTAAATTAACCAAGCAAGTCTGTCCCATTTATATCTATTGAAAAGAATCTTTAACAGAATGAAAACAGAACAGTAAATATTAACTTAAAGGTAAATGTGAGCTCTGTGTGATTAAGTATGTGGAAGTACTGACTGGTATGGATAGGGTTTACAGTTGCCTACAGTAATCACAGTTATACTTAATTAGGTGTCCTCAAAACAACAATGAAAAGTAGTATTTCTTAGATCTATATATTGAAATTATGTTTTCTAATTTTTCTGAAACTTGAAAGGTTCTTCGTCTATGTATATGTAAATATCTATGTATTTTCTAAACAATTTATTTGTCACCATAGACAGAAATAACTTGTTTTAATTACCAAACAAAATGTTTCTTGCTCAGATAAATATTAAAAATAAATGGTATCTATGGGAACAAACCGTGGTTGACTTGTTATTGTTTTTGTACAAGGCTGAATTTATTAAAGAGCTAATCAAAACAGGTCACAAAGAACTTGCAAAATCCTATCATTTCAATTTCAGTATGAACCATGTGCATCATATATACCCATCAGAATTAGAAATCAAGGATACACCAGACTCTTCTACATCAGCTGCTTACCTCTATCTTTTCCTATGGCGAAAACCAGTAGTGACAGATTTCCACCAAGCTATCTATGATAAGCATGATGATTTCAATTTTCCTGTTGTGAATTTTCCATTCTTGGATAGCAACATCTCTACATCCCCAACCTATGGTGGTTACCTGTCTCAGTTGATTCTATATTCTAGGCCTGTTCTCAATATCACTATTCTTGTACAAGATGTCAGCAACTGACAAAGTCACAACACAGGGTTTTAAGACATTCAGGTTAATGATGGGGAAGCCTTTTAATTGTTATAATTACCACATAAAGAAATATCTCTGTATGGTATTAAGCTGGATGTATTGGATGTTTGTTAGTTTGCCTTGTGGTTCTGTTGTTTACTTTGTTCTCATTTGCGAACATTATTTACATTACTTACATAAACTTACCAAGATTTACTTGGCGAGTGTTGTCGATGAAGCAGAAGGCTCTGACCCTTTCTGAAATGCCTGGTCTTATTCTCCTTGTACTTTTCAGAAGTCTACACGTAAATCTTTGTGTTGTTCATATTTTGCAAAGTTTAATCCTAGTTTTGTCTGAATTTGTTGATTTCTGAAAGGGGAGACTACCATTAATTACCAGCAAACTGCTGCATTATGTTTACACTTGTTGAGGAACCATACTAAAGAATAATGGAGCCTGGAATAATTCTACTCGGTTCTAATGGTCTGTCTCAGACAAAATAAAACTATGTGCTTGTCCTGATCCAAACTTAACATCATGAATTTATTCCTAGTTTTCTTTTGTCAGTCCCACAGGTAAAGTATGAACTTAGGAATAAAAAGCTTGATGAGTTGGTGAGCTAATATTTTACCAGGGTGATTCAGGGCTAATACTAAAACAGTAAATGTTTTATCTTCTGCTGAATATCAAAAGGTATACAAATGTCAGATGTCATTGTAGATAAAGGCTTCACTGTGATGTATTTTAAAGTTCCTCATCTTATCCAGTAATTTCTCAAACTTGTTTCATTTGAGAAGTTGATGGTATAGTCCCAGGTCTGTGTATTGATAAAGGAATATGTGACCATGAAATTGTAATCTTATCAATTTTCGATCACCGATCTATAAATCTGTTCGTAGGTCGTCTGTCCTCCCGCAGGTCAATACAAAGTCTTTTGTGAGAAACTACTCAAGTATTAGACAACAAACTTGGTCAATTTGTCAGGGGATTACTTTCGATTGTCACATCACTATGTGAGGATTTATTTATATAGAGTGGCTCTTTAACCTCTACCAACCTGGCGTCAGAACCAGTGAAAGACATATAACATGAAAGTGTGAAAGTTGTCAGCTACCTGTTACAGAGATGGTGGCCATAGAGTTACCTTATGAACGGAAAGACAAGGAGACAATTTCTCTGTCGAAGATCAATACATATCTGTGGTGACATGGACATTTCTGTAACATTTTATTTCAACAAACTACATAACAGTGAAGTATTAAATAGATGTACATTAGTACTTGACTGGATGACTATCACTCACTAGATAGTGTAGATTGTTATAAGGCACTCTGTATAGAATTTGGAGGATAGCTAACCATTACCATCCATTAGAATCCAATGCATTGATGTCTATTGTTTTACTGAGTAAAACAATCCATTGTTATTCAAAGCATTGCTTTCCCAAGCATATCTAGCCATTGTCTAGTTATAAACACACAAACTGACATTTAGTCAGAGATATTGTGTCAGTGACCCTGAAGCTTTTTGCATGATAAATATGGAGATTGAAAATCCTAGTTTCAAACAGAAATATTTGCCCAACATGTACAGCTTAAAACATTTCAGATTATAGATGTTAAATGTTTATGATGCCCTTGTGTTCAACAGAACCCTAAGTTTCTGGATCATTATTGAATGAGCTGAAGAGAAATGGAGACAAAACAAAGCCATGTTGTTTTATTAGATTTAAATACTTCCCACTTAGGAAACGCAATGTCAGTTTTTAGGTGAATTATCAAGCTTACTTAAGAGATAAAGACAACATCTTTTATATATCCCCAACATATTTTATTGGAGGAGAGGGGGTCATATTGTCTTACTCATGTCTGTTTGTTATTTTTTGAATCAGTAAAACATCTTGAGAATCTCTCAGCAGGTAACATCACATTCTACACCTTATTAGACTCTAGTTTACATACCCTGTGTGAGGCATCTTGTCTTGATAGACATATTCTAGCATTTTTTAGTATTTTTTAATTTGGAACTTACCTGGTGCAGGTGAAATAAATTACTGTTCACTATCTGCACTATGAACTGAATGTAGGACCTTTAGTTTATTACTCCTACTTGCTGTGGAATAAGCTAAATTAATTCTGTACACTTAAATTGATGGGAAGCAGCTAGAACAATGCAGATGGCATAAAAAATATCCTAAGTTCAAAATCAGCTTTTTATATTGCTTCAATGCATTCAGTGATAATCTTTGAAAATAAAGTTTCACATTTTGCCAACTTCAGTCAGTGCATTTGGAACTGAGTATATGAAAATTTATAATAATGAACCAAGGTCTTTTTCATACATGATAAACGAAATTTAGAAATATTTACAGGTGTATATCCCTACAGTAAGATAGTTTAGTATATAGATGATTAAAACGTCTAAAGCGTTAAATCTCGTCAGATAAAGAATGAATTATCTGCTGGAATGTTTACTTCGCGAGGCCACGGAAATACCGCAATCTACACACAGGTGAAACTTAAGCCATACAAGAATTCTAACTTAACATCTTAAATGGGAATGTTGAAAACATCGGTTTTAAACTTAGATGGTATTCATAAGGGACCATAATGTCTCAGATGAATGAGAACTCATTTTTTTGACACATTTGGATAAAAAATCTATTTTTGATAAATGATTAAATTGACAATTTAAAAATCCAGGTCTTGGGACAGCCAATATTGACTCTTGTCATAAACACAGACAATGTTATCAATCTGTACAGAAAATATTAAACCTCTTGGATACCAGGATCAATATTAATGAACTCTTTCTATACTCTAATATTTAATAATGAGACAGTAAACATGATTTATCAGCCGATATCGTTATAATTTTGACCTTATCAATGTGGAACGAATTCTAAAAAGCTAGGGAAAAGAGTCATGATTCCTAGATGATAAAAATTCTGGCATTAGTTTTTAAAAATGGTTTTCTGATTGTAGAAATTTTCTTTCTGATATTTTTTTGAAAATATACAGGAGCAAAATATAGTTTGTGAAAACTGTATCAACATACATGTACAAGTATTTGGATTAATTTTTGAAATAAATTTTGATAGTGAGTGTGAAAAGGTGTCTGTTATTGTATTATATCAGATGGACATGCTTTCTAATCCCAAATTATTTGGGATGTGTGTTCAGTTTTTAAATGTTTTGAAAACAAATTTTAAAACGTGACCTGTATGCTATTCATGTTTAAGCAAATAGACCGGAATATAACAGGTTGAGTCCTTTTAAAAAATTGACAGAAAAATTACTGTGTATCATAGTTTCTTACTCAAAAATTAAATAGTAGAAAAATACAAGGAATACATTTAAAATAATCTTTGATGTTTCATTCAGTCGAAGGTTGTTGAGTCTCAGGGATAATTACCGTCACTTGATTTATTTCCACGGATCTTCTATATAAAGTCTCAGGTTTAATTAGTGTTTATGTACACGTTTCACTGGATCCCAACAGATTAGGCTTAGTTATCTTTGCCTTACATTTATGTAATATTTCCTAATTTGTTTGTAAAAATTGTTCTATTTTTTTCTCTTTTGGGGTTCTAGTCTATGTTTAAAATGTTAAATACATGTATATGTATGTTTAAAATGTTAAAATACATGTATATGTATGTTTAAATTGCTTCTACAGTTTTGTAACTTGAAATTGAAGTACTGTTAAGCTAAGCTGATGGCTTGGCTCAATAAATACACAGACTTCAAACCTGTTCAGACTAGAAAAACTGGAAAATTAATAAACACACATTTCATAGTGTTGTTGTGTGATTTCTGTCTGTAATGTTTTAGGAGGGAAAGGAAGTATGTAGCATCAATTTCAAAGTGTTTTATTGGACAATGGAAATCTTCAATATCTTTGCATGAATTTAATATTTCATTGGTGAAAACCTGCCATATCTTTGCTTGGATTAAACATTTCATTGGTGAAAACCTGCCATATCTTTGCTTGGATTAAACATTTCATTGGTGAAAACCTGCCATATCTTTGCTTGGATTAAACATTTCATTGGTGAAAACCTGCCATATCTTTGCTTGGATTAAACATTTCATTGGTGATTTTTTCTAATGATTGATATTTGAACACTGGAATTTGGCTGAACTTGAAGCCTTCAGCTGATTAAAGGATTTTTTTGGGTTAATAAAGGAATCTGAGTTAATTTGAAGACACAGAATCCTCCTAAATGTGAAAGTACAGACTTACCAGCTTCTAACTACTGTGTTCAATTTCCCTCTATAATTACATGTTACAGAATGGGATGGTGAAGGGTCAACTGATTTCCAATGATGCTGATTGGAGTGATGAAGATGGTGTCAAATCTGGCTCAGCAACAGGTAAGGTCTTGCAGGTATTACATGTAAGGTAATACACAGCCATAACTATTACCTACATTACAAGTAAAATATGTAAGGTAACATACACCCTTAAGTCTTACACAAATTACAGGTATAACATGTAAGGTAACATGCACCCTTAACTCCTACACAAATCACAGGTATTGCATGTAAGGTAACATACACCTTTAACTCCTACACAATCACAGGTATTACATGTAAGGTAACATACACCCTTAACTCCTACACAATCACAGGTATTACATGTAAGGTAACATACACCCTTAACTCCTACACAATCACAGGTATTACATGTAAGGTAACATACACCCTTAACTCCTACACAATCACAGGTATTACATGTAAGGTAACATACACCCTTAACTCCTACACAATCACAGGTATTACATGTAAGGTAACATACACCCTTAACTCCTACACAATCACAGGTATTACAAGTAAGGTAACATACACCCTTAACTCCTACACAACCACAGGTATTACATGTAAGGTAACATACACCCTTAACTCCTACACAATCACAGGTATTACATGTAAGGTAACATACACCCTTAACTCCTACACAATCACAGGTATTACATGTAAGGTAACATACACCCTTAACTCCTACACAATCACAGGTATTACATGTAAGGTAACATACACCCTTAACTCCCACACAATCACAGGTATTACATGTAAGGTAACATACACCCTTAACTCCTACACAATCACAGGTATTACATGTAAGGTAACATACACCCTTAACTCCTACACAATCACAGGTATTACATGTAAGGTAACATACACCCTTAACTCCTACACATATCACAGTATAATGTGTAAGTTTATACTAATCCTCAATCTTGTACAAATCACAATCTACTTTGGGAATACTCTGAATGGGAACGATGAACCAAAGATGCAGTTACCAATCTTTGTGATTTGGAACAATTTTCATCAGACCTAAGATTTGGGAACATTGTTGAGAGTGTACGATTTATAGGGCTGAATGATTTCAGGTGTTTCTGAGGCTGAAAATGACGACTTGAACAAGGGGAAGCAGAAAGCAATAATCATGGCCAAGTCTCTCAATGGCAGAAAGTTTGATCCAGTCAACATCATTCTTGACAAGATTGATGCAGAGTTATCTTCTCTTGGTAAATCACAGTCGGTAAGTCTTATGTAGATAATTTATTATGATAAATGTGAATGTTAATACTCTTCTCTAAACAAAGTCATTACATGAAATATTAATTAGGTGTTTTTCATAATCTGTAGTGACTATTTTTTCTGGTTACAGGTAAAGTGATATTTTCTTGTTTTGTAGAGCTCAACAACAGGAAGCACAGTGTTACGCAAGCCAGGTTCTAGGTCTAAGGGTTCTGATGGATCTCGTTCTGGTTAGTATACACAATACAGATACTTATCCTGAACTGAGTTCAAATGGTTTGATTATTTGGAGGGTGTTGAGTTGGGGGTTGGGGATGGGGGTAGGGGTGGTAGGATTGAAATTAATTTTATTGAATTTCTAATGACTGATTAAACAGAAAAAAACTCATATGCTGTAAATCTTTTATTGTAGGTGGATCTCACAAAAGCTTGTCAAGTAAGGATGGAACAGACACAGGCCTTGGGACGGCCAGTATCCATGACAACCTGTCAGAAGGTGGGGACCTGCCTCGAATCAACGGAACAGCTGAGATATACAGCGACATTGGAGCTGTTACCACTGATCACTATAGTGATGGTAAACAACTTTGTAATGATTTCGCTAAACATGCTTCTGTTCAGCAGCTCAATGTCTCTTTTTTTCAAACACATATACTGAAAAATTCCTGAAAGGACAAATGCAAATACTTGTGCTCAACTTACTGTGTTGTAAATATTAAATGTAGAATTAAAATGGCTGTATTCTTTCTTTAAATGTATTTGTTATTTGCTAGCTATCAAATTTAGACCATGCAAATTCATTTTTGAAATACATATATAATATAAATATTTGTGATAGTCATCAAAATCAAGTGATATGAAGCATTGCCCACATGAAAATAAATGGCATTATTATATGTTGGATAGCTTAGAATATATAGGGGAAAATGTGATATTAACTGGAAATGACATTAACAGATGTGACATTAAGTGGGTTCCACTGTACATTTACAAATTTTGATCTTGTAAAATCATGTTGAATTTTAAAACGATTGCATTTACCAGAATGCTGAGTTTTCAAACGTTGTTTATGTGTAAACTTGACCAATACTCTAAATTACATTTCTTATCGTCTTTCACACAATATGCTATCTAGTATCTCAGTGTTACCTGAGCTAATTTACCTGTAGAAATACACACTTCACATGTACTGGAAATAACTCACATATTTGGTCAATCTCCCTGTATTCTGGTCCTGGAGATTACAGACTTATCATCAAGTGTAAATCCTGTTTTATCAGGAGGGTTTCCTTTGATGATCAACTATTGGAAGTGAGATCAGTACTTAAATCTTGATGCTTATTAATCAAACAAAAATAATAGAATTCTCCATTTTGGGTGGTTGTAGTTTAATGTTCACCTTTGACATGCAGGCTTTCACAAGTGAAAATATGAAATACAGATACTTATTTGTTCTGAAAAATCCAGAAAGCTTTATCATTTTTTAAGTATGTTTTAACTTCTGCTAGTTTGATATCTGTATCTGATAATAAATGGATAAGAGAAATTTTTTGACTTCTGTAGAAGGTAAATGTATACAGTGACGTTGTAAAGACCAGAGAATCGTGTGACAGATTTGTGTATTGGGGTGTGAGAGATTTAAGTCCTGTAATCCTTACTTATATAATCTATTCTGAGACTCACTTTTATAGCTGTTGTGGTATACCACCTATTTGTTCCTTTACATATAAATATTTCACAGACAAGAAGTAAACCACATACCGTTTTATTCTGCATGCCGTGAATAAATTTAAATCGTCCCTACAGAATGGATTTGAAGTATTCATGGTGGACCAGTGTATACATTAAATGTAATTCACTCTAGATTGGAATATACTGAAGGGCTGTATTAACGATTTGTGTACAAATAGGAAAAATGTTGTGAATATCATGTGTGTATTTACAAAACCATTAATGTGGATGTGAGATTGGAGTGGACTCACAAGGAATCATATCAATCAAATATATTTATATATAAACTAGATTTCTTATGTCTAGTTCACCTTTATGCTGTGACATTAGTCAGTAAGACTGTGGACAGAACTCTACCATCTATGACCTTTAAAACTTGGCACAAAATTTAATTTCTTTTTAAACCTGAGGACAAATTTGACTGACACATTTTTCTCATTGGATTACAAAGACCACTATGGTTCATTGATAAAATTAAGTACTTATTTGTATACTTTTAAACAGTCAAAAACATTCAGTGTAAAATACACTTGTTCATTCTTGTACTTTGCTGAAATGACAACTTTCAAGATTTTATCACATTTCGGATGTTGTAGACTCAGAAGTGGATTCTTTGAGATTGTCTGTGTATCTGCTTTGTGATGAGTCTGTAATAGTTTCAATTGTGTTGTACAATATGTACTGATATAAAGAGATCAATCTTTATTCGTACATACATAGTGTATATGTGTTAGTGTCTTATTGGATGTAATAAATAATATGGCCACTTATGATGGTTTGACAGAGGATGCTAAAAAAACAGGACCTCCAAGTGACCTTGACTCTGTCACAGCCCAGCAAGTTGATGCAAAGTTCAAGGCCATCCTACGCAAGAAAAAAGGTGAGACTTAGTTAACTTACAAAGTATCCTTGTTCATGAGATGAAAAAATTGTATCCTTAATATCTTTCTAATATATCACCAATTAAAGGAATTTGAAAATTTGAGAAAAATATTGCAGTTAGGAAGAAAAGATAATTTTTTTCAATTGGGAGGACATTTCCGTTTTCCTGTCATGACAGAAATCATTAGAGGAAGTGCTTATTAGTCCTCATTTTGAGTTGCAACATTTTTAAGTTCTTGAATAAGCATAACCTTAAAGATCTTTTAATAGGTCATACATTTGGAAGGCATGTATTGATAGAGTTTGAGGGAACTTTGGTTGAAATACCTTTCAAGAATTCAAATCAACTGCACCAAATGCAATTGCTGATGTTTTTTTCTAGTACCTCTCTACCTGTGTCTCTGACACCCTTGTCCTTCGCTCTATGTCTCTGACACCCTTGTCCCTTGCTCTGTGTCTCTGACACCCATGTCCTTCCCTCTTTGTCTCATACACTCCTGTCCTTCCTTCAGTGTCTCTGACACCCATGTCCTTCCTTCAGTGTGTCTGATGCTTCTGTCCTTACTTCTGAGTCTCTGACACCTTTGTCCTTACTTCTGATTCTCGGACACCTTTGTCCTTACTTCTGAGTCTCTGACACCTTTGTCCTTACTTCTGAGTCTCTGACACCCATGTCCTTCCTTCAGTGTTTCTGACACCCATGTCCTTCCTTCATTGTCTCTGTCACCCATGTCCTTGCTTCAGTGTTTCTGACACCCATGTCCTTCCTTCAGTGTCTCTGACACCCAAGTCCTTTCTTCTGTGTCTCTGACACTCTTGTCCTTACGCTGTGTCTCCGAGGCTCTTGTCCTTCCTTCTGAGTCTCTGACACCTTTGTCCTTACTTCTGAGTCTCTGACACCCATGTCCTTCCTTCAGTGTTTCTGACACCCATGTCCTTCCTTCAGTGTCTCTGACACTCTTGTCCTTACTTCAGTGTCTCTGATGCTCCTGTCCTTACTTCAGTGTCTCTGATGCTCCTGTCCTTACTTCTGAGTCTCTGACACCCATGTCCTTCCTTCAGTGTCTCTGACACTCTTGTCCTTACTTCATTGTCTCTGATGCTCCTGTCCTTACTTCTGTGTCTCTGACACTCTTGTCCTTACTTCATTGTCTCTGACATCCATGTCCTTTCTTCTGTGTCTCTGACACTCTTGTCCTTACGCTGTGTCTCCGAGACTCTTGTCCTTCCTTCTGTGTCTCTGACACCCTTGTCATATCTCTATATCGATGATAGTCTTGTCCTTACCTTTGTATTTTCTGTTATGAATTGCAAACCTATGGACACATGTCCTATTGCAGTTTGATTGACTGAAATCTTTTTAGGGTGAATTTCATTTTTTCTAGGTGGTGATGTATGTCACCAAAGAAAGAACAAACACTAACTATTAAGCTTGATGTAGGTGTCCTTGCCTTATGCATTAACTGAACTTAATCTATCTTGGATATTTGTATTGTAACAGCATACCGGAAAGGTCAGTATGATGGTGTTAGTACTGTGGGTAGCAGCTTATAGACCCAAGATTTGGTTGTGAGAATGACTGGTGGTGGTTTTGGGGCTACTGACTTTCTGACATCGGGAATATTAAACCTGGGGTTGTACTGTAAGGATTATAAAATGTACATAACACATGTATTTAATTGTGGATTATATTAGTCCTGCTGATCACTTTGACCAATCCATGTGGGATTAGAAAGTGTCAGCACACAGTGTGGTGTGGCAGTAAGGGAGAGTGAAATACCAACACACAGTGTGGTGTGGCAAGAAGGGAGTGAAATACCAACACACATTGTGGTGTGGCAGTAAGGGAGTGAAATATCAACACACAGTGTGGTGTGACAGTAAGGGAGAGTGAAATACCAACACACAGTGTGGTGTGACAGTAAGGGAGAGTGAAATACCAACACACAGTGTGGTGTGGCAGTAAGGGAGTGAAATATCAACACACAGTGTGGTGGAGCACTAAGGGAGAGTGAAATACCAACACACAGTGTGGTGTGACAGTAAGGGAGAGTGAAATACCAACACACAGTGTGGTGTAGCAGTAAAGGAGAGTGAAATACCCACACACAGTGTGGTGGAGCAGTGAGGGAGAGTGAAATACCAACACACAGTGTGGTGGAGCAGTGAGGGAGAGTGAAATACCAACACACAGTGTGGTGGAGCATTGAGGGAGAGTGAAATACCAACACACAGTGTTTGTTATATGCCTGTGTAGTGGATATCAGTAAACAGACATTGAATAACTTAAAAATATTAGTCCTGCAAAATTAAACATTTGTACATTGTATGTAATTGTGTGTATATGTGCTTTGGTATTGATGATTGGCAGTAAACATCCTTGTTGTTTATTATATATGTGTTGGTATTTGTGATTGGCTGTAAGAGTCCTTGTTGTTTATTATATATGTGTTGGTATTTGTGATTGGCTGTAAGAGTCCTTGTTGTTTATTATATATGTGTTGGTATTTGTGATTGGCTGTAAGAGTCCTTGTTGTTTATTATATATGTGTTGGTATTTGTGATTGGCTGTAAGAGTCCTTGTTGTTTATTATATATGTGTTGGTATTTGTGATTGGCTGTAAGAGTCCTTGTTGTTTATTATATATGTGTTGGTATTTGTGATTGGCTGTAAGAGTCCTTGTTGTTTATTATATATGTGTTGGTATTTGTGATTGGCTGTAAGAGTCCTTGTTGTTTATTATATATGTGTTGGTATTTGTGATTGGCTGTAAGAGTCCTTGTTGTTTATTATATGTGTTGGTGTGTGTGATTGGCTGTTAGAGTCCTCATTGTTTTCTATATATGTGTTGGTGTGTGTGATTTCTATCTGTGCTCTCTTTATGTGGAAGTGAACAGGTCAGAAAAAACTAAGAATAATGAACAAGAACAGATTGTCTTGGAGAAGTTGACATTTTAATCATCTCTTGATAAGATGTACTTATAAAGTGTTTCATTGAATCACTTTTGAGGTGTAGTCAAGGTATGAGTGACTGTGACAACCCATGATCAGTAATACCTTGAGTTTTTGTGTCCTAGAATTTACCCTGACCTTGACTTTTTGTATTATAGAATTTACCCTGACCTTGAGTTTTTGTGTCCTAGAATTTACCCTGACCTTGACGTTTTGTGTCCTAGAATTTACCCTGACCTTGACGTTTTGTGTCCTAGAATTTACCCTGACCTTTCCTTCTTGTGCCATGGAATTTACCCTGACCTTAACTACTTGTGATCATTTGGTCATAGTGGGCGTTAAAATGACTGATACTAAACTTTAAGACCATGACAGCAATAGTTCTCTTATGATGCTGCAGGTTTAGTTTCTAAATACTATTTGTTGTATAACGTACGTCTCTTCTGTTTCCCTTTCTTCTTGTGTGATGTGTTATTAACAGAATCTTAGATCTATATAGAATAGCTGATGAAAAGGACCCTAATAAATGTCATATTTCAGATAATGGCTTTTCCACTGAATTTTTTCAGCTGAGAGATGTTATCTCTGAATGTCTAATTTTAAATTCCACAGGTCAAGAGAAACAGAATCTCTTTGCAACTAACCCTATTTTTCAGCGACAGCAATAAGCCATTGTCTGATAATTATCCCTCTAATGTCTTTTACAATGAAGATAAATTCTGTTACATTGTCCTACAGTAAGGAACTCCTCTCCTGATGTTAGTGTTTACCTGCTGGGCTTATTTCTCATCAATGTTTTGCGAACATTTAGATTTGCATTTTCAAACAAAAGGGTTATAGATAGATGAGTTTCTGCGAGCTTGTAGATGACTGGAAATTTGTGACGGAATCCTGCAAATTTTGTTTATTGTCTTTCATTAAACAAGATTGCAGTAAAAGAGACTGGTATTATTTAGGTGTAGCACAGGTATCCATCTGGCAATTGGATTCTATTTAGGTGTAGCACAGGTATCCATCTGGCAATTGGATTCTATTTAGGTGTAGCACAGGTATCCATCTGGCAATTGGATTCTATTTAGGTGTAGCACAGGTATTCATCTGGCAATTGGTTTCTATTTAGGTGTAGCACAGGTATCCATCTGGCAATTGGATTCTATTTAGGTGTAGCACAGGTATCCATCTGGCAATTGGTTTCTATTTAGGTGTAGCACAGGTATCCATCTGGCAATTGGTACCTATTTAGGTGTAGCACAGGTATCCATCTGGCAATTGGTATCTATTTAGGTGTAGCACAGGTATCCATCTGGCAATTGGATTCTATTTAGGTGTAGCACAGGTATCTATCTGGCAATTGGATTCTATTTAGGTGTAGCACAGGTATCCATCTGGCAATTGGATTCTATTTAGGTGTAGCACAGGTATCCATCTGGCAATTGGTTTCTATTTAGGTGTAGCACAGGTATCCATCTGGCAATTGGTATCTATTTAGGTGTAGCACAGGTATCTATCTGGCAATTGGTTTCTATTTAGGTGTAGCACAGGTATCTATCTGGCAATTGGTTTCTATTTAGGTGTAGCACAGGTATTCATCTGGCAATTGGTTAGGGTTATGTACTGTAAACATACTTAATTTTAGCTCAACTTATTATTTTATGGCAAATTAGTGCAATGACAAACCAGCACATCCAAAATGTTTGCTATATAAACAAAATACACAAACTGTACTTAGTGCAATTATATACATGTATGTTAATGCAATACTTTCAGCACAAAAATGCAAAGATAATGTCACCACTAAAATATGTATGTTTACAGTATCAGGGACTAATAAGCATACTGCAGTAAATGCTTGAACAGACAAAATATATGGTTACAGTGTCTGAGGTTGAAAGATTCTAGGATTGTGGGTGATTTTATAATTTTATTATTTTCTGTGTGTAACTATATTGTCTGCTTCTTGACAGGAAAATAATTAATATTCTTTAACAAAACAGATTGTTATCTAGGTATTGTTATACAACATGTAATTTGAGCAGTTATGTTTCATTTCTTTGCTCCCAGATAGAATCACACTTCAAACTGAAAAATGTAATCACAGTTTCTGTTTGTTGTTTGTTTAGCAATTAATTGTGGATAAAGAAATTTTTCATTTTACTACTTGACCAAAAAAGAAAAAAATTCTAAAAGTACATTGTGTAAAATTTAAGTTCATTCAGTATTGTCTGAATTTTAGATGGTCAGCGTACATTTGGAATGCCATACGTGTGTATATATCCCAGATGTTGAATTTGTGAGAGGTTAAAGTGAAATTGAGCTTAAATAATGTGTTGTGACACATGATTGAATGTTCTTATAAGATAAACATGTTGTTCCCAGTATCCCTGTGTCCACCAGTACCCTGGTACATTTACGATATTGTTTGTGTATCTGTTGTGTGTACCTCATCATTATTTATGTGACGGTAGATTCTCTATGAGATATACTGATTTTGAAGTTAATTACCTGTAAAAATCAATGCTTCTGGTCTCCAGTGTATTGGTTTGTATTTATAACTATGCTAGAATGTCTGGAGATCAACGTGGTCAGACAGGAAAACATGTATTATATAACACATCATCATATCCAGAGAATATGTTGGAGGCCAGAGATGATGGAAAAGGCTGTGAAATTCCTCACATTAATGGCTGGTGGCCAATTGTTTTTATGTGGACATTTAATGTTGGAATCATACATATATACTTCACTGTGAAAATTCAAATGTGGTTTCATTCACCTCTAGAGTATTTTGAAAAAATTTGAAACAACCAAAATGTGTATGATTTTAAAGCAGGGAACCTCATGGTTTCTCTAAAATTTCATGAAAGTGGCAGTTCTGATTGGTAACAAAATGAAATGTCATTATTGATAATGAAATGAAAATATCCAATTTTTATTGACTTAAGGTGGTTACCTTGACAACCTGAAGGCTAGTGACACAGAGACAATAAGGACTGAGGATTTTGAGAATACATTCAAGGAAGCACTTGTGTACCAGTCAGGTAAGCCAGAGTTACCTCCCTTCATATAACCATTGTACGATACTCGGATGCTTTTGTTTGTGTGAACATACTTGCTCATCCCTTCATTTTTGGAATTAGATAATAATGGATCAGTTTTGTCCTTAAGGCTGAAATAGCTAAAAATCTCCTGAAAATTGTAGTAAGTCTGCAAAGCCTGTACTTGTTTCTTATTACAACAGTTAAAAGGTTTTGGTGACAAGACTTTTGCTCAACTCACATCAAAAGCACCCTGTTTAGAGAAAGAATCTCATCACTTTAACCCTGCATATTTACATTGTAATACCTCGACAATAGCTTGTTATCAAAGTTCACTTAACTATCTCTGTTTAACCTGATACACATTTATATTGCTATGATATGTATACTAGAGCAAACATTTTACCCTTTCTTTTCTTGGAGTTATCTCCCTTTATATATATATATATATATATGTATATTTTTTTTTATTTAATCATAGTATCCAATAGATTTCTTTTTGTGGAAATCACTTTTTAAGCAATGTGTCAAAGATAAAGGTAAAATATATCCTTAACTTAAATTCAGTTAAGGAGAGATGTCATGAATATTGTATATATACATATAGTTGTATGACATTTGTAAGTAAAATGATCTCCAACAAAGTAGAATTAAATGGTAACATCAACTTATTTCGTGTCTTTATCCAAGGACCTGTTAAAGCTTGAGTGAATTTTGATATCATTATGTTTTTCATACCTGTATATAACATTGTATACACTCAAAATCTTGCTAAACTGAGATGTTGTCTTGGAAGTTGGAAGGTTTTGATTTCAATATGTGAATATATATACAGTATGTATATTGCTGACTAATTATACCTTCTAACTGCATGGTTTGTCAAAACCTAGCCTACTTATTCATAGAGATATTTTCTAATGATTAAAGCAAACAGATTTTGGTACATGATTTGTGTATATGTTATACCAGCCATAAATGGAAATAGTCAATTTTATTGTTGTTTTTGAAATATTGAAATTGGTGAAAATATTAGGGATGAAAAAATGAAACTCTCAGTGCATGTTTAGACCACAGTGACAGTGCTGTGACATGGTTGTGTTGGTCATTGGTCACTTATAGTTAGGAGTATCAAGACTAATAGAGATTTGTTAATAACACACAAACTAGGTAATAGATCATTATTTCATGTGTAGAAGGGAGATAATTTTTTTCTATGGTCTAAACCTCTGAATTTGATGTAATATGGTGTGTTTATTTCATTTGATAAACCATTAGATTATAGATCTGTCATAGAATTAAGAATTTATCATCATTGATTTAAACATATTTTATTATCATTGTTAGATAAATGGATCAGATTTATCATCATTAAAATGAAGATTTATCATTATTAAATTAAGATAAATAATCAATAGATTAAAGATACATCACCAGTAAGGTATATTGTAAATGAATGGAAGATACAGCAGAAATGAAAATAAACATGATTATATGATAATCGCCAGTGATTCAGTACTTAAGAATTTATGTTGATGCAAAATGTGTGTAACTATGGTAATATGCCAAGTGTAGATAGTTTGACATTTAACTCAAAATATCAATTATAGAGGATCACAATATCTTTATTATTATTTAAAGTTTTTTTTATCAAAGAAAATCATTGTAGATTTCTAGATTTTCTTTGTATAAAAATGATAGAAATATGTTTTTTTTAATACCTTGTTGCTCTCTATGCTATCATGATAAGAACTGGTTTATGTACACACAGAATAAACCTTTCCTTTTCACGTATTATTGGAGCATGTATTCAGTGATTTTATTATTTATGAAATAGAACTACATAAATTTGTCAGAAGAGTTATGTATTACTTGTGTATGACATTGACTTGTGATTACTTGTTGTTATGTAATACTGACCATGTATCTGTAGATCTGCATGCTGTTTGTGTAATACAATATACCTAATGTCTCTATACAACTTCTGCTTAGTTCTCACTGCAGTTGTAATTAACCTTGTTAAAACTGCAAACATTTCTATATCAGTGATATGGTTTTGTACCATTAATGATCGTGTTGAAGCTACTGTTTGTTTTCCTTTTATCAGCTACGATACATTATTACTATTACTACTATTGTAGTAATATTTCAAGGTTATTTTCTTAATTGAAACCTTACCTTATTTGGAAAATAGATTTTGTCATACAACAGTTATATGTCATCAGTATGTAATTTTATATGAAAATTAATATTATAATCATTGTATTATGGTTGTTATAGGGAAGAATAAATTCATTAAAACAATCTTTTCATGCTGAAATCTGATATAAATCTTATGAGTAAAATGGCAGAAAATCATATCACTGATATAAGTACATTGACAGTATGAGTATAATATAAGTATGTAAGTATTGAATTTGTACATGATCTGCAAAGACCTTTATTTCTGCTGGATGTTTTAGAATTATAATGGAAGCTACATCTGTTATCATTAAATGATCCACTGAAGTGGTAATAGACATCTTTTGAGTCAATATTAACTGAAGCACGTTTCAATATGATCAACATGTAATGTCATTGTGGATATTAAGGTTTTTGCAGTATATTTCATAATTCTTATGTAAAATACTGAAAACAAATATACTTTTTCTTTTATTAACCCATGCATGTAAGAGTTTCAATATATATGTGATCTTAATTGTGTACTGTAGATATGCATGAAATCTATAAACATATTGTAGCTCTTCTTTACCATATATATATATATGATCTATTAAAAAGTGTTTGATTTCACAAAAATGTTCAGTAACTTATCTTTAATAGATTCCTTAAACCTCTCATTAGATCCTTACTGTGTGCATATTAGTGGTGTGAGTGGGGAAATATGTGAAAATTGGATGTGAGTTATTCCCCATGGATAAAACCCTCCTTATATGCAGAGTTATTACCCTTTGATATAATCCTTCTTATATACAGAGATATTGCCCTTGGATATAACTCTCAATATATGTAGAGTTATTGCCCTTGGATATAAGTATCAATATATACAGAGGTATTTCCCTTTGTTTACCAAATGTCACCATGGACATTTCTTGTATACTTTCACCTGTAATTAGCAAATTTTGTATGGAAGTACCTCTTAGAGTGGTAAATTCTTACAACCTAATATTGAATCACATTGCCCATGATAAAATATATGGTCCTTATTTTTTGATACAAGAGTTTGGCCGAGGGGTATGGGACTGTTGATTGCCTCTCCTGATTCTTGGTTCGACCTAATTGGATATTTTTTGGCCTGGACATCTGATGCAAAAAAAAGAAAAAAATTAATACAGACTAGAAAAATTGTGAAACCTGTCTAAACAGCAGTGTTTATCTTAAGAAAAAAAATTACAAACTAAACACATCTCATTGTATACATAGTAAGGATTATGTAAAACTAGCATGTACTGTCTCGTCTCGAATGCTGTATCAAGTTAGCCCTACATTTTACTTGTACTTTTAACTTATATCGTTTGAAATTCCAGCAAAAATGATAAGTTACCTTGATTTTCTATGTAGAAGTGTTTGACTAGATAAAAACAAAATTCTTTCACAATTAATTGTGTAAGAAAATAAAGACGTTGGAAATATGGTAATAAACAAACCAATGTTGGACTGCCAGTGTAACTGTACTATGTCTTATTGAATGTTGATGGAAAATTAATTAATCACCATGTCTCGGTCAGACTCCGACACACTGGAAAATATGTCTGACGAAGACAGCGATAATGTGTCCGGTAAACTGACCGACAGTGGAGCCGAGACTCCGACCAAGGCTGACCTCTCCTGGGATTACTATGACACTGACCAGTCGAAAGGTGGGCCCTAAATCTGTTGTCCAGTGACTTCTACAGCTGAAATGCTCAATTTTAATTTTTTCATTTTAATTTCTTTCATGTTGAATGATGTTTTTAGTTATGTATTTGAAGTGTTTATAAATGTTTATCAATATGGTCAAGATCTGTCTGGGATTTGGTTCCTTTTATTTTTGTGTCTATCATTGTTGTATGAGGGTTATTTTAAGAAATGTAATTTTACCAGTTAATTAATGAAAGATCTGAATTATGATAAAAAAGTGAAAAACTTAAAAAAGGAAGTTTTTGTCTGAAAATGGACTAGAGTATCTTTAAAAGTAATGCTACTTAAAAGTGGTCAATCAAATTTTTATTTTTTAGTTGAATGTGATATACAAAAATGTCAGATTTCTTCAAACTTAGAAATATATCACACATCAGAATGCATGCTGTGTTCATAGGCTTGGAATGTTTTTGTGTGCTGTGTGTTACATATATCGTAAACATATCAGTTATAATCAGAAGCTATGAACATTTGGAATATCATTTATATTGTGTTTAGCAGTTTAGTGATAATTTGACGTAGAAATGATAAAACAAAAGCTTTTAGTACAAGATTACATATATATATGCATCAGTTTACAGACAATTAGATATACAGCATCTTAGTTTTTGTGAGTGAATCAGTCTGTGTATCAATTTTTACTTACTTTTGCATTTGATGTAGATTTTAGCAAATTTGATTCTTAATCAGAGTTTCATGATTCATTCATTAACACTTTCATCATCACGTTTTGGTTTTAATTAGATTGGATTGATATTAATTATTATTAATGTCTAACACATGGAGTTATCTCCCTGTAACTGCATTCAAATCTACATGGAAAGGAGTCATTGTTTACCATGGGACAGACTGCATTCAAAACGGCAATGATGATAATATGAGCCTCACAAATGGAAAATTGTCTATTGTAGTTGCTTTTATTTTGAATTCATGTCTTGGTTCAGTTAATGAATTATATTTACATGTATGTGTCAAAATTTTTGATATACGCTTTGGTATTGCAATATAAATCATTGATTTATTTTTATTTTTTCTAATTTGTTCTTTTAAAAAAAAATTTTTGTTTCTTTCTTTAGTGAATAGTCACATAAAAGTTCATAAATTATTTTATGAAATCAATTTTTTAATGGGAGGCACAGAATCCATCAGTATAAATATTCTAAATATCCTCAGCTCATCAGCAAGAGTCCATTTGGAGATGTCTTTGGTAGCTGTTAAGTGTTATCCTTCTTGGTCTTTAATGTTTATGTTTACAAATGATTCAAAATCACTTAAACAGCACCAACATAAAAACTCTTGAGTTAAGTTCAACATGTATATTGATATGACATGCATGTCAGGAAAAAAAATTACAGTGATAATATATACAATGTATAACAAAATGGCATAAATTTAAGAGAATATTGTTTTTATTTAAACCAAGATATTTATAAATAACTTAGACATCAGCTGATGAGAGTCTAATATTTACAAACAGCCAATAGAAACACTGATGGTGAAGAAAGAGTGTTCGAACGACCCCTCTCTCCATCTGGACTCTCTCAGAACAGAACTCCATCACAGCCACTTCCTTACCCATCTGATCCTCCCAGGAATGGAACCTTGTCCCAGTCTAAAACTGTACGACAGACTGAAAACAGACTGAGCTCACAGCCCAGAGGTAAGATGTAGCCAGGGACAAAACCATAAAGGATTGAGCAAATTTTACACTATGTGAATTTACTTCTTTCCTTTAAATTTTTGGAAATATTCCTGTTGGTGTAGATTGTAATCCCTGGAATTGTGAGGATAAGAACTTCTGAAGTCAGTTTTAATCAAGATCATCATTATTCATGGAAAATTGTCAACTAAATCAATATTGTCACTTAAGCATCTCATTTCTTCTTAGGTTTTGTACAAATATTATACACATGTAAAGTATGGGAAAGTCTTGTTTGGTTTACTTTATAAGGATTCCAAATTCAAAGTATTGTAGAAACATGGAAAATTGTGATCACTTCTGCAGCTTGTCTTCTCAAATCTGGATGAAATTTTCCTATTGACTCATGTTTCAGGGTAATATGGATTTTCACTAACATTGATTGTTGTTATTCAATAAAACAGGTTTGAATTAACATAGGGGGGATATTTTGTGTTCCAGACACTCAACAGTTATATACCATGGTAAACAGTCTAGAAAATAGACCTTACCTATTTGATTTAATTAATTATCTTTTGTAAGGTACAGAAAGACAGTCAACTTTTCATGGATCAAAGTCATCACCAAGACGACAAGCTAGTTATTCCAGGAGAAAACTTGGCAACATCAGTGACGCAGACTCTATCAAGACAGAGGATTTTGAAGTCAAATTTCAGGAACTTGTTTTTCGACCTTCAGCTGAAAGTGAGACTGACCATACAGAAAATGACCCTCTACATGCCAAAGTCAAGGAGATTCTCAAGGTCACTGCTCCATGTAAGTCCTATTTCATATACAATTAAAGTAGATTTAAATAGAGTGTTTCAGATATAACAATATTGAAGTGGTTGAAGTTACAAAGGATCTTAACAAGGATTAATTATCATGATCCTACTACATCACCTCTACAGCTGGAACACTATGTAACCAGTAGCTTTGTTGTATATTGATCTGTCAGATTTGTAAGACAATATCATTGTGTGTCACTCATGATTAAGTGCCTGGTTTGAGTTTAGAAGCCTTATTTATGACACATGAGAGACTTTGACTTTTCTTGCTGATTATATATGATATATTATCACAACTAACACTGTAGTGATGCTGCTGAAGGGACAAATCAAATGGTTGGGTAAGTTATCTCCCCTTACTGACTCAGTGTCCGAGATGCTGTGGGTTTGTTGAACCTCGTGGTTACACACATGTCTAACTGTCCCTCTTGTCATTGTCACGTGTGCTTTTATTAAGGTGTTACTTGATCTCCTCTCAGCAAAGCTGAATTTCTTAACCTTCTGGACACAGGAGCTGAAGTGGTCTCCACCAAGTTTGTCACTTTTAAAAAAAAGACAAGTTTTTCACAGCAATTAACCAACACTACAAGCTGCCACCATCTTATCACAGTGTCTAAACCCCTCCCCTCTCCCCACCTCCATAAAGGAAATTATTAATTACTGTAAGTTGATGTAGGTAAGCATTGATTGATTGGCCTGAAACAGAATGTCCTTTACACATCTTGAAATGGTTTTTTGTCTAGGATTGGCAGGAATCATTTGCATAATACAATGTGAATATATCATACCGTAGACTTGGTGACATTCACTATTATTAGAGATAAGATTCACTGTAAATGAGACTGCATACCTGTAGACATGCCTGATTACTGTGACAGTTACAAAACATAATCCCTTTGAACTATCTTTAATGAGACAAACTGAACTAATAACCAAGCCAAATTAAGCAACTGAACATGACTGAGAAGTAAATATAAAGTACCATTTTTTAAATTTTCAATCACGTCACAGTGAGTGGGATATTGATTGGATATTCATTTTCTATGATATACTGGCTGCACACAGAGAAACAGTTTATACCATTTTTATCATATTACCCAGTAATTATGACTTTCTGAGCTATAAATAAGACAACTTCTAGATTTGTGTAAATTATGATTAATTTATGAAGTAATGTTACATTATAACAATTACAAACAATATATAATTAATGTAGATATGTAAATTGTCTATAATACCTAAGTGTTTTCCCTACCAATCTGTTCACGATAAAATACTACCTTTCTAAAATGACGAATATAAATATGTTTGAATATAATCATGTATAGTTTTCTAAGTCATTTTGTTATATCATGTTGCCTCAAAAAGTAATCTGATCTAAAACAAGTCGCTCCACAATTTATTTCCATAATCTATAAATTTTAAGAGCTCACCTGTGGAACTCAGTACAGATTGAAATGAATGAATTGTAAGGAAAACATCTAAGATAAAGTTTAATTCTGAGTTATCCAATATTTATATACAATAACATCTACATCTATACGGACAGGAATGTTCTTGCTATTCTATATTGATGTAATTCTTATAATTTTGAACGTCAATAGTAGCCAAGACATTTTAGTGTTAAACGTAAATCGTGAGAGATCGTAAAGAAATGATAAACATATAGATCATTGAAATACAAATCCTTCAAAACTTCTTCTTTACGTACATATGTAGAAAAAACATGGCACAGGTTCCTAGGAGATCAGTGATACGTATGGCAGTGAAATGAGAGAAAAATATATATACCTTCAGATTTTAAATTACAATATTTTAGTGCTTTCAAAACAATCAGTATCCTGTGCCTATGTATAGTATGTATATACATACTGAGTCATTGGATTCTGAAAAAAGAATAGTTCCAAAGAGAGACATATTATATGTCATAATCTGGATGACATTGACTAGAAATGAAGGTGACTATTGGAGGTCCACTGTTCTATTGTAATGTGTAACGATTATAGGATTACATTTATGGAAGTTAGCAAGGGGAGACAACTGGTTTACTATAAAAATTCTGGGATTATGTTTTTGGAAGTTAGCAAGGGGAGACAACTGTTGATACTTTTATAATCTTTCCAGAGTAGAACATCCACAACAGTTTCTGAGTTTGAGTTCACTGATTTATTACACTTGTCAATGTGTTTGCCCTGTTCAGGCTTCATCAGGATGGATTACACAAATTTTTACACCCTAACTTTTCTATAGATAGTACTACTTCACCACTTAACATTCGTTATTATGAGGTCCCGCCATACACTTTTATTGAAATAACTCTTACGATACTGCACATTTCATTAAGTAATCGTATATATTTCTAATATTGTATCCATAATGTACATATTCCTATAATATACCATACCAATTTCCCGTCACGGTTGATAAATCTTTACTGATATCATGGCTCTGAGATTATTTTTAATAATGTTTATTATGACATAATGTCTGAGGGTTTTCTGTCTATAATTCAACAGTCTATAATCCTGTACCACTTCCACCTTCCCTGCCTCCTATGTACCAGTTCCTATGTAATCAGAGATTCCAAGTCACTGAGCCCAAGATCTTCATTTTCATTGCTTTGTCAAGGACTGGTCATGACTTATCTGTGGGACCCTCGCCAATAAGTTATCCCAAATAATCCAGAATTTCACCCTGTTCAGTTGCTGCGTAGTTAAGGCCTTAAACAGTCTTTTCGACTATGGTTTTATTGCATCATAACTTGTATTATCGTTAAAAATATCCGGCTCTGACTCTTAAAATGTAGTATGAAAACTCCTTATTAGGTTTGTTAAATAATTTGCTACCCAGGCTTCTGTCTGGTAGTACGTAAATAGTAGTGTCTAGGAAGTTTACTTCTCCGTCACTGACTTGAAACGCAGACTTAATCGTGGAATGGTATGTGTTAATAGCTTCACAAAAAGGAGATTAAAATCCCTTTTGAGTGTGTCCAAATGAAGAAAATGTCATCAATAAATCTGCCTCAGACTAAAGGTACCAATACCTGTGACCTTGAGAATTTTCCATCTTTATTGTCAAGGAATACACTATCTTAGTACTGGTGCAGCATGGTACTGTGAAGCATTGGGAAACGAACCAGGGTCAAAAATGGTGAAATGACCTCCCCCTCCTCCCTCCATGGTAAAGTGAAGCCACTTTATTTTTTGTTTTCAATTGATGTTTCATCACTTAATTTCCTATCACTTTGGTAATTAAATTCCTCCCAACATAATAAAACTGAAAAATAACAAGGGTAGGGAAATTTAGGGTGGAGCAGGGCCATGGTAAAGTGAAACATTTCAATATTTTCTTACTAATACAGATAGTAAAATTAAGAGGGGAACAACTCTCTCTTTCTGGAAACTAAAGGGAGTTAACACTGCAATATCTGTAGGATTCTCTGCTGTTTGAAACATCCTTTTCCTGGGATTTTTCTTAAGATGACAATTACCAAGAGACTCATGTTAGTTTCTCTTACTCAGAATTTTCTTTACAAATTAATTATATTAATTTGAATTTTTACTTTCTTTATTTTACAGATATTTTTTCTGAATATTTTGGTCTATAGGAAATGTTTGGGATCTCAGAATGGTATCTTAATCAATATTTTGTTGATTTTCAGACCGACAGAAGAAAGAAAAGAAACCTAATGGTCGTGTGAAGATAGATGAACAATTATCACAGAAGACTTCTCTGAAAAGGTAGAATACTTTTCTACTTAGAAATATAGAAATTTGAAGATGATCCTTCAATAATATTTATAATTATAAGTGGAAAGGGTTTCATATACAATGTACACACATAAGTCACTGAATGAAATCATGTGACATAGACCCCACAAACAAATACAGCACTAACAGGTTGTTTATTTGACATCACTTGTCTTATTACATAGGGCTGAATAAATAGGAAGAATAAAACAAGTGACAAATTTATTATAGCAACAGACTCACTAGGTTTACATGCATTCATGTATATATTTTGTTGTCCTCATATTTCTTGGAATATACCAGATGTAAAATTTAGCAAGGGTTTAGATCTCCAGAAGAATCAATATGTAGGATAAGGCTATGAAACTATTATCTCTTTTGTCCTTCAACAAGTAATCTGACAACCCGTCAATTATTTCCTACACCTGCGTCAACAACATTACCAGGTAGCTGACTATTGAATTTACACTGCATCAGCAACTGAAAAGCATCACAAACCTTTAGTCAAGTTATCCTGTAAACTGTTAACAGGTACCAGTTATATGGACAGATTGCTTACAGGTACTCTGTATTTCAACAATTTTATACTAGAACAAATGTTTTTCTATTTCTTCCTGTTGTGTTGAATATTAATATGACAATCCCTGAGGTTAGAATCAGTTTCATATTACAGATGAAAATGATGGTGAAAGGATGTGTAGACAATAATGCACAGATATTTTGTGAGTAATACACAGGTGTGCAGACTAAAGTATATACTGATGAACAGGTGTGCAGAAAAAAATCACATAAGTGTGTGGACATTTGTACACAGGTGTGCAGACAAAAATACACAGGTGTGCAGAAAAAAAGTACATAAGTTTGTGGACATTGGTACACACGTGTGCAGACAAAAATACACAGGTGTGCAGAAAAAAAGTACATAAGTTTGTGGATATTGGTACACAGGTGTGCAGACAAAAATACACAGGTGTGCAGAAAAAAAGTACATAAGTTTGTGGATATTGGTACACAGGTGTGCAGACAAAAATACACAGGTGTGTAGATGATAATTCACAAGTGTGTAGAAAACTCTAGGAGAAAAGAATGGATTTTTGGGGAGAATGTATTGATGCTATTGCAATACTGAAGATTTTTTGGAGAAAATAACATTTCATGGTTGTGTGGAATTTAACATATAAAATAAAACCCTGTGCAATGGCATGGTGAGGATAATGAATATATAAGAATAAAAAAAACAGAAAAGACAGAAATGCAAATATCTAGCAGTAAGACAATGCCCAGAGAAATAACATTCTGTATATAATTAGGTATTTATTTAAATTACAAACAAAACATGAACTTTACCTTATAGACTGGCAGTGATACATGTACATGTATAGGGTAAAGACAAGGAGCATGCAGCAAAAATTCATATTGAGAATAAAATATCTTGATTTAAGTATCTTCTTAATAACACCTGTGATAAAAAAAGGCTTGAACAATCTACATTCTTATTAAATTAAATCTACAGTAGGACTTAAACTGTTCAACTTCAAAATTAAATCTACAGTAGGACTTAAACTGTTCAACTTCAAAATTAAATCTACAGTAGGACTTCAACTGTTCAACTTCAAAATTAAATCTACAGTAGGACTTCAACTGTTCAACTTCAAAATTAAATCTACAGTAGGACAAACTGTTCAACTTCAAAATTAAATCTACAGTAGGACTTCAACTGTTCAACTTCAAAATTAAATCTACAGTAGGACAAACTGTTCAACTTCAAAATTAAATCTACAGTAGGACTTCAACTGTTCAACTTCAAAATTAAATCTACAGTAGGACTTCAACTGTTCAACTTCAAAATTAAATCTACAGTAGGACAAACTGTTCAACTTCAAAATTAAATCTACAGTAGGACAAACTGTTCAACTTCAAAATTAAATCTACAGTAGGACTTCAACTGTTCAACTTCAAAATTAAATCTACAGTAGGACAAACTGTTCAACTTCAAAATTAAATCTACAGTAGGACTTCAACTGTTCAACTTCAAAATTAAATCTACAGTAGGACTTCAACTGTTCAACTTCAAGAATTAGGAAATGTCATAATGAATGTTATGTGAGAAGGGAGGATATCAAAAATGGCATCGTGATGTAGAGGGAACAAACATCTAATGACATCTGGAATTCTCTGTCAAAATCAATTTAGTTGTTCGTGCAGAATGAAATGGAGAAAACATCGAGAGAAGAATATGGATATGAAACAACTAGCATCATTAAAGGTAAGTTATTAAAATTTTATCTCCTTTAAGTGTTTTATGAAGGTGGCATATGGATGTAAAAATATGCATGCATACATTTTTTTTTTTTCAATTTTTTGTTATGAGGGGTACAAAACAAGTATATGCGTATGTAAGGATAAAAGTATTGGTATATATACTTCAAATAGATCAGACTCTCCCTTATACAAAATTAAGTCCCCTTCTCCCTAGAGCACATTTTATCAAACAAATTTAATTTGTAAAAAAGACAGACTTTTAAGATTTACTTTCACTTCTTCTCCTGGCCAATGCCCTCAGAGGGAATCAGATCCTCCAACTATCATAAAATCGGCAAGGTTCACCCAAGGATGCTCCAGACCGAAGTCACTCAAAACCCACACCAGTATTCAGGGGAAAAATTCTGTTGATAAAGAGACAGTAGGTGTAGCACCATGATATAATCTCTTTGTCCTTGGACCAGGAAAGCTTAAAATTATTCATCAACTTTGGTAACTCTTTTGATGCATAATTGATATCAGTACTGAACTAGAACTGATCACAGGGTGTCTTCCATTTGTATTTTAATGTCGCTAAAGGAAAAAAGGCTTTAGTCTGGAAAATGTTGATAATTTAGGATTCTGCATACTCTTAAACATTACGGTACGATAATAGGATCTTATATTTACAGATGTTTCTCATGTAATATGAGACTTACCACCAATATACAGGTATTTCTCTTGTAATATGAGACTTACCACCAATATACAGGTATTTCTCTTGTAATATGAAACTTACCACAAATTTACAGGTATTTCTCATGTAATATGAGACTTACCACCAATATACAGGTATTTCTCTTGTAATATGAGACTTACCACCAATATACAGGTATTTCTCTTGTAATATGAGACTTACCACAAATTTACAGGTATTTCTCATGTAATATGAGACTTACCACCAATATACAGGTATTTTTCATGTAATATGAGACTTACCACAAATTTACAGGTATTTCTCAAGTAATATGAGACTTACCACAAATTTACAGGTATTTCTCATGTAATATGAGACTTACCACAAATTTACAGGTATTTCTCATGTAATATGAGACTTACCACCAATATACAGGTATTTCTCATGTAATATGAGACTTACCACCAATATACAGGTATTTCTCATGTAATATGAGACTTACCACCAATATACAGGTATTTCTCATGTAATATGAGACTTACCACCAATATACAGGTATTTCTCTTGTAATATGAGACTTACCACCAATATACAGGTATTTCTCTTGTAATATGAGACTTACCACCAATATACAGGTATTTCTCATGTAATATGAGACTTACCACCAATATACAGGTATTTCTCATGTAATATGAGACTTACCACCAATATACAGGAATTTCTCTTGTAATATGAGACTTACCACCAATATACAGGTATTTCTCATGTAATATGAGACTTACCACAAATTTACAGGTATTTCCCATGTAATATGAGACTTACCACAAATTTACAGGTATTTCTCATGTAATATGAGACTTACCACCAATATACAGGTATTTCTCTTGTAATATGAGACTTACCACCAATATACAGGTATTTCTCATGTAATATGAGACTTACCACCAATATACAGGTATTTCTCATGTAATATGAGACTTACCACCAATATACAGGTATTTCGCATGTAATATGAGATTTACCGCAAATTTACAGGTATTTCTCATGAAATATGAGACTTACCGCCAATATACACGTATTTCTCATGTAATATGAGACTTACCACCAATATACAGGTATTTCTCATGTAATATGAGACTTACCACCAATATACAGGTATTTCTCATGTAATATGAGACTTACCACCAATATACAGGTATTTCTCATGTAATATGAGATTTACCACAAATTTACAGGTATTTCTCATGAAATATGAGACTTACCGCCAATATACAGGTATTTCTCTTGTAATATGAGACTTACCACCAATATACAGGTATTTCTCATGTAATACGAGACTTACCACAAATTTACAAGTACTTGTCTTGTAATACGAGACTCACAACAAATTTGTGGTTCTGCTGTAGTTCACTGTGAAGACAGTATTATGATTTTAGGAGTTGATAAACATAAAGCTACAATTATGATGGCTGCTAAGGAGTAAAATGTCTCCATGGCAACAAAAGATAAGTCCTGGTGACCAGACATCAGTCTTATTCTTCTGCTGCAGTGAACTGTCATCAAACAAAGAGGCTGATTTGTGTAGTTTAGAACTGCAGGCTTACAAGCTAACAGGTAGCTTAGCAACAGAACAGGTAGACAAGAGAACAGCTATTTATAGTAGTATGGTGTTAGTCCAACATGGTTGTCACGGAGATTGTATCAGTAGTGTGGTGTCAGAAGGATGAATACTGTGATGATATGATGAGTTAAGCCTTTATAATACCCAACAAAAATGTAAGTGTATGAAAGTATAATTTGTGTAACACAAGTAAGGGTTGATAATCACACGTCATTAGTATGTATAGAAGACAGCATGTCTTGTGAATCTGGTATACATATGTATTTAATAGTGTGTAGCCTTTGTTGAGTAAATAGTGGTGAAGCAACTGCCAGTCATTCCATTAAATAAACCATCATGTAATTCATATCTGATTGTAGGAGTTAAAATTTGCTTTATTGACCCATTCATATTAATTGTTACAATTAGTGGTACATGTGTAGTATATGCACAAACTTGATGTTTTCAATCCATTTAATATCCAACTTTTACAAAATTGATAAAGGTTATTGGGCCATTGCCCTCTTCTTCATTTTTATTAACAATTTTAATGTCAATCTTTATGGGAAAAAATGCATGAAATGTTAAATGTGAACTTCTTGTTTTTTCCAGGAACTCCAAAGGTAAATGGCATTTTAAGCAAAATTACCAGAGCTTTTACAGTTGTGCGCATCCTTACTCTTCGTTAGATAGCACGTCGTCAGGAGACAAAATATCCAAAGTGTTGGTGAGGAAGCAACATCACAGTGATAAGGAAAGCTTGCTCTCATCTTCCTTTGATTTGTCTGTTGACACTGATAGTAAAGACACTTCACATGATGAAGGCAAAACATTGACACTCAATCCAGCTCATCTAGAATCCTACGCTAACCAAAGACGACTTACTTCCTTAATCAATAATATCTCCCAATCATCCAATAGAAGGTGTCATTTAAAACATGAAGACACATCTTTGGACTCAATTGAACAGTCAGCCAAACACAAAGTTTACCATGAGGACAGCTACCAGACTTCTTCCATCGACTCTTTCCCACTTTTTGATCACCAGGCACGAACAACCCCTGATGAATCCTTACGTTCAGCAAAACATCAGGTGTTGAGTTCTAACAGAAGTCTAAGTACTAGAAACAGCTTGTCAAGTATATCTACTGGGTACCTTGGATCAATGGAAGATGCAGAAACAAGTAGCAACGCTCAAAGCAGTATTCACTCACATAGTGATTTCTTAGGATGCTCTGAGCCATATCCCAACTTACCATCTCCTCTACTTGATCAGCTGTTCCAGAGTGTCAGTGTATTGCAGACTCCATCAGATCAAAGTGTTGGACAAGTACTGATGGATTCTGGTTCTGGAACCTTTGAAAATTCTTTAAGCAAAGGGATGGAATCTTCAGGAGATAATCTGCCTGAAAGATGTAAAACAAGGAGAGATGTATTTCTACCCGAGGATGAGGAAGAATTTCCTTTCTCAAGGTATACATTCAATAAAAAACCTGAAAAAGAGGTATTGAGCACTTCTTCGGAAAAGTCAACAAGTTCATGTGACTCTGTGACATCAGATTGTCCATCTCTGCCAGGTGGTCAAAATCTTAGACAAAGTGGTCAGTCTTGCAATTCCTTATTCTATCGCACTTCAGCTAATGCTGACCATATTAAACCAGGGCCACATCACCCCACTGGCCTGTACCACACTTCCATACCTTCTCACTTCCTACAAAGGGATAGCTTGTGTGGTGGACTGGGGTATGGACGGGAAAGTTTCATGTCACATGGAGAAAACCCGACTGATCAGTTGTACAACTTGGGATTTGGCGGTGTGGAAAACTTCCTGCCAGATCGCTTTGCTAGAGACTGGTACCAGAAGCTACAAAAAGCCCATCAGGAAAGGATGGACCAGCAACGTCTGCAGTTGTTATACCAACAGATGTGCCCAGATCAGAACACCCAGCCACAATCGGGATGTAACTCTGGAATGGCTGAGCTAATCAAAAACAAAGATGGCCGACTGTTTCATCAAGGTCCAGGTACCAAACCTGGCCAATTGGATCCACTGAAAAGAACTCAAACTACACTGCAAAAGCTACATCAATTACTGACTCCAGACTCTAGCAGTGTGACTCCCAAGGGCAGAGATGTGGCCTACAGTAGGAATGACAGCAATTCTGTTCTTCAGATGTGGGACGGTGAAGCAAGAATGGGTAGAAAGGACAATGACTTGATAGGAGAGAGGCGAAGAAAACAATTTTATGCAAACAGACAATACTCTCTTCCATCCTACCTTGAAACTCTGGAGGAAAAGGATGAAAAACTGATGCAGATGCAATACAGAAAATTCAACCCCCAATCCACTGTGGATCAGAGTGATTCATATTCCAGTGGTGAAGTAGTCTGTGAGGACACATCCAAAGATGTTGAACAAGATAAGAGGGTGGAAATAAACAACAGCATACTGCATCAGGATAGTTCAAAATTGTCATCTGAAGGTCAAGGTCATCAAGTTCTAGAATCCAAAGTCCTTGGTAACCTAGATCAAAAGAACACTAAAATCAATACAGCTGAAAACACTAATGTAGAATATCCAGCTTACCAAGGTCAAAGTTCAAATGGAAACAATGGCAGACAGGTTCAGGGGTGTGATCAGAATAGTTCCAAAGGGCAAGGTAACTTTGACAAAGTTCATGTGCCAAGTATCCATATAAGGCCTACCACAATTGACTCCAGGAATGATAGTTTGGAGGTGGCTGAGATTCTGGTGAAGATTTCACAGGCAAACACTCCTGTTGGCAAAGTACGTAAGTCTAGCAAGATTAGTAATCTTCTCCATGTCAGTGATGACAGAATGTTGACATTAAGTCCACATTCTGGGTCCTCCTCATCTCCAGCAGTATTCTCTCCAGTTACTGTGATTGAGTTCAACCTTGACAACCAGAGTGACAACATGGACACAGAAGAAAGTAACAACACCTTCAGGCAAAATGGCTTTAGCTCGACTAATCCCCATGAATTAGATCCAGGAGGACACGCCTTTCTTAATGATAATCCTGATACGAACAGAAGTGTGCGAAGAAATAGTTTCATTGACACGCTGGCTTTCAAGGATTGTAGAGAACGCATCAACAACAATGACATTAAGAGGAGATTATCTCTAGACTTCATTTATAAGAATAGTAACACGGACGAAAATAGTCCAGCAGTGAATGTTACAAAGCAGACTACGAAAGAATTGGTGAATACTTCGACTCCAAAATCTGATGTTTATGGTTGTCATACAAACGGTGTTCATAAACAGGAAAAATATGAAAATTCTTGTGGTGATGATAACTCAAACAGTAACGATGTGTGTATTCAAGCAGATGATGGAAGGCTGTCTCCTCTGTTACGTTGGTCAGATGTGGAAAAACTTTTACAGTGCCTGGAGGTGTTTGATGGTACAGAACACTCTTACTATCTGGCTCAGGACCGAGGCACTCAGTGGATCAGCTCTGACCTCCCTGACTCCAGTGACTCTTTGTTGGGTGACCTCAATGATGTAATTAATAAAGAGAAGAATTGTGGTCTAATTGACACAGGACACAAAGGTACCGCCACAATGACTACCAAATTCACAGATGTTCAAAGACCAAACCTTGATACCAAATATGGAATACCTTCTAACACAGGGCACTTAGGCACAAAGTCTACTGTCTGGAACCATAACATTTCCATGAAAATGCACCAGACTTTTGACAAAGATGATGCTGACCCCATGGAGGAGAACCAGGGGAAGAAGGCAAACCAGAGGCTGGATTTTGGCTGTGCTTCACCAGACAGGAAAACTGCAGGCAACTTAAGGACAGGAAAAGGAGCAGCACTGGATGGTTCACCAAGTAGTTCGAGTCAGGTTACCATAGTTACAGTGAAAGATAGCTCTGTATTTCCAAATACTTCTAATTTTGAGTTGGAAGATAACTGTGACTCTGGCTTCCCTGTATTTAATAAGCGTGAATCTGTAGACTCGCAAACTATGAGGAAGTTTTTTTCTAGTCAAAAACTGGACTCAATCCGACAAACATCATTGGATACCTTCAGTCAAACCACACGGACTGATGTAACGAATGCTGTTGGGAATGTGTTTGATCACTGTAACAGTAGTGACACTTCAGAGGCCGGTCACCATAATCGCAGACATTAAAAAAATGTGAAATATGTAACATATGAACAAAGGAAAATTGTAAAGAATGAATTGATCAACCTTATGGTGATATAACATAAAGTAAATATGAATGTATTAAAATTCTTTCCTCTTCAAACCACTCTGTTAAGACTTAAAGATAAACCAATTTTTAGAATCAGATTGGGAATTCTTATCCTCATTTACTGATATATATCATTATTATTATTTTTATCTCGATGTGTAAATAATTTCCCTCTCTTAAAATGTCTAGCTACAGAGGTTACATTGTTATTTATGTAACTGGAGAAGAAGATGTGTCATAATGGTGTGTTAAATCATAGTGGAATGTGTGATGTATCATAGTGGATTGTGTGTTGTATCATAGTGGATTGTGTGTTGTATCATAGTGGATTGTGTGTTGTATCATAGTGGATTGTGTGTTGTATCATAGTGGAATGTGTGTTGTATCAGAGTAATTGTGTGTTGTATCATAGTGGTTTGTGTGTTGCATCATAGTGGATTGTGTGTTATATCATAGTGGATTGTGTGATGTATCATAGTGGAATGTGTGATGTATCATAGTGAAATGTGTGTTGCATCATAGTGAAATGTGTGTTATATCATAGTGGAATGTGTGTTGTATCATAGTGGATTGTGTGTTGTATCATAGTGGAATGTGTGTTGTATCAGAGTAATTGTGTGTTATATCAGAGTAATTGTGTGTTATATCAGAGTAATTGTGTGTTGTATCAGAGTAATTGTGTGTTGTATCAGAGTAATTGTGTGTTGTATCAGAGTAATTGTGTGTTGTATCAGAGTAATTGTGTGTTGTATGTATCAGAGTAATTGTGTGTTGTATCAGAGTAATTGTGTGTTGTATCAGAGTAATTGTGTGTTGTATCAGAGTAATTGTGTGTTTGTTATATCAGAGTAATTGTGTGTTGTATCAGAGTAATTGTGTGTGTGTTATATCAGAGTAATTGTGTGTTATATCAGAGTAACTGTGTTTTATATCAGAGTAATTGTGTGTTATATCAGAGTAATTGTGTGTTATATCAGAGTAATTGTGTGTTATATCAGAGTAATTGTGTGTTGTATCAGAGTAATTGTGTGTTGTATCAGAGTAATTGTGTGTTGTATCAGAGTAATTGTGTGTTGTATCAGAGTAATTGTGTGTTATATCAGTAATTGTGTGTTGTATGTAACTGTGTGTTATATCAGAGTAATTGTGTGTGTGTTATATCAGAGTAATTGTGTGTTTGTTATATCAGAGTAATTGTGTGTTATATCAGAGTAACTGTGTTTTATATCAGAGTAATTGTGTGTGTGTTGTATCAGAGTAATTGTGTGTTGTATCAGAGTAATTGTGTGTTGTATCAGAGTAATTGTGTGTTGTATCAGAGTAATTGTGTTTTATATCAGAGTAATTGTGTGTTGTATCAGAGTAATTGTGTGTTGTATCAGAGTAATTGTGTGTTGTATCAGAGTAATTGTGTGTTGTATCAGAGTAATTGTGTGTTATATCAGAGTAATTGTGTGTTGTATAGAGTATCAGAGTAATGTGTGTTATATCAGTAATTGTGTGTTATCAGAGTAATTGTGTGTTGTATCAGAGTAATTGTGTGTTATATCAGAGTAATTGTGTGTTATATCAGAGTAATTGTGTGTTGTATCAGAGTAATTGTGTGTTGTATCAGAGTAATTGTGTGTTGTATCAGAGTAATTGTGTGTTGTATCAGAGTAATTGTGTGTGTGTTAATTCAGAGTAATTGTGTGTTATATCAGAGTAATTGTGTGTTATATCAGAGTAATTGTGTGTTGTATCAGAGTAATTGTGTGTTGTATCAGAGTAATTGTGTGTTGTATCAGAGTAATTGTGTGTTATATCAGAGTAATTGTGTGTTATATCAGAGTAATTGTGTGTTATATCAGAGTAATTGTGTGTTGTATCAGAGTAATTGTGTGTTGTATCAGAGTAATTGTGTGTGTGTTAATTCAGAGTAATTGTGTGTTATATCAGAGTAATTGTGTGTTGTATCAGAGTAATTGTGTGTTGTATCAGAGTAATTGTGTGTTATATCAGAGTAATTGTGTGTTATATCAGAGTGTGTGTTATATCAGATATCAGAGTAATTGTGTGTTGTATCAGAGTCAGAGTAATTGTGTGTTGTATCAGAGTAATTGTGTGTTATGTATCAGAGTAATTGTGTGTTGTATCAGAGTAATTGTGTGTTATATCAGAGTAATTGTGTGTTGTATCAGAGTAATTGTGTGTTGTATCAGAGTAATTGTGTGTTATGTAATTGTGTGTTGTATCAGAGTAATTGTGTGTTGTATCAGAGTAATTGTGTGTTGTATCAGAGTAATTGTGTGTTGTATCAGAGTAATTGTGTGTTGTATCAGAGTAATTGTGTGTTGTATCAGAGTAATTGTGTGTTATATCAGAGTAATTGTGTGTGTGTTATATCAGAGTAATTGTGTGTTGTATCAGAGTAATTGTGTGTTGTATAAGAGTAATTGTGTGTTATATCAGAGTAATTGTGTGTTGTATAAGAGTAATTGTGTGTTGTATCAGAGTAATTGTGTGTTGTATCAGAGTAATTGTGTGTGTGTATCTATAAGAGTAATTGTGTGTTGTATCAGAGTAATTGTGTGTTGTATATCAGAGTAATTGTGTGTTGTATCATCAGTAATTGTGTGTTGTATCAGAGTAATTGTGTGTTGAGTAATTGTGTGTTATATCAGAGTATCAGAGTAATTGTGTGTTGTTATATCAGAGTAATTGTGTGTTTATATCAGAGTAATTGTGTGTTGTATCAGAGTAATTGTGTGTTGTGTGTTATATCAGAGTAATTGTGTGTTGTATCAGAGTAATTGTGTGTTGTATCAGAGTAATTGTGTGTTGTATCAGTGTGTTGTTAGTAATTGTGTGTTGTGTGTTATATCAGAGTAATTGTGTGTTGTATGTGTGTTGTATCAGAGTAATTGTGTGTTATATCAGAGTAATTGTGTGTTATATCAGAGTAATTGTGTGTTATATCAGAGTAATTGTGTGTTGTATCAGAGTAATTGTGTTTTATATCAGAGTAATTGTGTGTTGTATCAGAGTAATTGTGTGTTAATTCAGAGTAATTGTGTGTTATATCAGAGTAATTGTTTGTTATATCAGAGTAATTGTGTGTTGTATCAGAGTAATTGTGTGTGTGTTGTATCAGAGTAATTGTGTGTTGTATCAGAGTAATTGTGTGTTATATCAGAGTAATTGTGTGTTATATCAGAGTAATTGTGTGTTGTATCAGAGTAATTGTGTGTTGTATCAGAGTAATTGTGTGTTATATCAGAGTAATTGTGTGTTGTATCAGAGTAATTGTGTGTTGTATCAGAGTAATTGTGTGTTATATCAGAGTAATTGTGTGTTGTATCAGAGTAATTGTGTGTTGTATCAGAGTAATTGTGTGTTATATCAGTGTGTTGTATGAGTAATTGTGTGTTGTATCAGAGTAATTGTGTGTTGTATCAGAGTAATTGTGTGTTATATCAGAGTAATTGTGTGTGTGTTATATCAGAGTAATTGTGTGTTATATCAGAGTAATTGTGTGTTGTATCAGAGTAATTGTGTGTTGTATCAGAGTAATTGTGTGTGTGTTGTATCAGAGTAATTGTGTGTTATATCAGAGTAATTGTGTGTTGTATCAGAGTAATTGTGTGTTATATCAGAGTAATTGTGTGTTGTATCAGAGTAATTGTGTGTTATATCAGAGTAATTGTGTGTTGTATCAGAGTAATTGTGTGTTGTATCAGAGTAATTGTGTGTTGTATCAGAGTAATTGTGTGTTGTATCAGAGTAATTGTGTGTTGTATCAGAGTAATTGTGTGTTGTATCAGAGTAATTGTGTGTTGTATCAGAGTAATTGTGTGTTGTATCAGAGTAATTGTGTGTTGTATCAGAGTAATTGTGTGTTGTATCAGAGTAATTGTGTGTTATATCAGAGTAATTGTGTGTTGTATCAGAGTAATTGTGTGTTGTATCAGAGTAATTGTGTGTTGTATCAGATCAGAGTAATTGTGTGTTGTATCAGAGTAATTGTGTGTTGTATCAGAGTAATTGTGTGTTATATCAGAGTAATTGTGTGTTTGTTATATCAGAGTAATTGTGTGTTATATCAGAGTAATTGTGTGTTGTATCAGAGTAATTGTGTGTTATATCAGAGTAATTGTGTGTTATATCAGAGTAATTGTGTGTTGTATCAGAGTAATTGTGTGTTATATCAGAGTAATTGTGTGTTGTATCAGAGTAATTGTGTGTTATATCAGAGTAATTGTGTGTTATATCAGAGTAATTGTGTGTTATATCAGAGTAATTGTGTGTTGTATCAGAGTAATTGTGTGTTATATCAGAGTAATTGTGTGTTATATCAGAGTAATTGTGTGTTGTATCAGAGTAATTGTGTTTTATATCAGAGTAATTGTGTGTTGTATCAGAGTAATTGTGTGTTGTATCAGAGTAATTGTGTGTTGTATCAGAGTAATTGTGTGTTTTATCAGAGTAATTGTGTGTTATATCAGAGTAATTGTGTGTTGTATCAGAGTAATTGTGTGTTGTATCAGAGTAATTGTGTGTTGTATCAGAGTAATTGTGTGTTGTATCAGAGTAATTGTGTGTTGTATCAGAGTAATTGTGTGTTTGTTATATCAGAGTAATTGTGTGTTTGTTATATCAGAGTAATTGTGTGTTATATCAGAGTAATTGTGTGTTGTATCAGAGTAATTGTGTGTTGTATCAGAGTAATTGTGTGTTGTATCAGAGTAATTGTGTGTTGTATCAGAGTAATTGTGTGTTGTATCAGAGTAATTGTGTGTTTGTTATATCAGAGTAACTGTGTTTTATATCAGAGTAATTGTGTGTGTGTTGTATCAGAGTAATTGTGTGTTGTATCAGAGTAATTGTGTGTTGTATCAGAGTAATTGTGTGTTGTATCAGAGTAATTGTGTGTTGTATCAGAGTAATTGTGTGTTATATCAGAGTAATTGTGTGTTGTATCAGAGTAATTGTGTGTTGTATCAGAGTAATTGTGTGTTGTATCAGAGTAATTGTGTGTTGTATCAGAGTAATTGTGTGTTGTATCAGAGTATTTGTGTGTTGTGTGTGTGTTATATCAGAGTAATTGTGTGTTGTATCAGAGTAATTGTGTGTTGTATCAGAGTAATTGTGTGTTGTATCAGAGTAATTGTGTGTTGTATCAGAGTAATTGTGTGTTGTATCAGAGTAATTGTGTGTTATATCAGAGTAATTGTGTGTTGTATCAGAGTAATTGTGTGTTGTATCAGAGTAATTGTGTGTGTGTTATATCAGAGTAACTGTGTGTTATATCAGAGTAATTGTGTGTTGTATCAGAGCAGAGTAATTGTGTGTGTGTTGTGTTGTATCAGAGTAATTGTGTGTTCTGTTGTATGTAATTGTGTGTTGTATCAGAGTAATTGTGTGTTGTATCAGAGTAATTGTGTGTTGTATCAGAGTAATTGTGTGTTGTATCAGAGTAATTGTGTGTTATATCAGAGTAATTGTGTGTTGTATCAGAGTAATTGTGTGTTATATCAGAGTAATTGTGTGTTATATCAGAGTAATTGTGTGTGTGTTGTATCAGAGTAATTGTGTGTTGTATCAGAGTAATTGTGTGTTATATCAGAGTAATTGTGTGTTGTATCAGAGTAATTGTGTGTTATATCAGAGTAATTGTGTGTTGTATAAGAGTAATTGTGTGTTGTATCAGAGTAATTGTGTGTTGTATCAGAGTAATTGTGTGTTGTATCAGAGTAATTGTGTGTTGTATCAGAGTAATTGTGTGTTGTATCAGAGTAATTGTGTGTTGTTGTGTGTTGTGTGTTGTATCAGAGTAATTGTGTGTTATATAATTGTGTGTTGTATCAGAGTAATTGTGTGTTGTATCAGAGTAATTGTGTGTTGTATCATCAGAGTAATTGTGTGTTGTATGTGTGTTGTATCAGAGTAATTGTGTGTTGTATCAGAGTAATTGTGTGTTGTATCAGAGTAATTGTGTGTTATATCAGAGTAATTGTGTGTTATATCAGAGTAATTGTGTGTTGTATCAGAGTAATTGTGTGTTATATCAGAGTAATTGTGTGTTATATCAGAGTAATTGTGTGTTATATCAGAGTAATTGTGTGTTATATCAGAGTAATTGTGTGTTGTATCAGAGTAATTGTGTGTTATATCAGAGTAACTGTGTGTTATATCAGAGTAATTGTGTGTTATAATTGTGTGTTGTATCAGAGTAATTGTGTGTTATATCAGAGTAATTGTGTGTGTGTTATATCAGAGTAACTGTGTGTTATATCAGAGTAACTGTGTGTTGTATCAGAGTGGATTGTTGAATTATATAGATTGATCTTGACAAATATATAACATGGTTGCAACAACCTGACCAGATAAAGGCCATTTGCTTCATGGGATGTGTGAAATGTATTTGTATTGTTCCTTTGGTATGAAGACACTAAATCTCAGAGCTGTTCTGTGGTTGTATTTTCTGTATGTGTATAGATGTATCCCATTGCATTCATACAACAATAAATGCAATAAAAACACTGTTTTATCCCTATGTAGTTGAGTATCACTGATTTAATTTAGGATATGATTAATTCTTCACAGAATTACACTTAAAATCACACATAATTTATTGTCACAACCTGTTCACAAGATGATGTTTGAAAGATTTAAATTTGATATCACTTGTTCACTGTAGTATTGAAATAAAACAGGTGTTAATTTAAAGCCATTTTAAACTAAGACCTATCATGTGACTTAGGAAATATTGCTGTCAATGAGATATGACATTGACAAGTGACTGGTAAGGTTTCTACTGCTGATGTAGAAGATTTCACATAAATTTCAATTGTGTGTAACAAACTATAAAGTGAAATATATCAGTTATTTTAACAAGTTTAATAAATTCTGCATTAACATGAGTTTCTATTTATTATAGAACTTAAATGCAGTTAGAGAGAACACCCATATGATATATGGAACTATTGACTTGGTTATTTTGATGCAGATGTGATACTTTTAAACGTTGAGACGCTATTGTGTGTAGTCATTATTTCTTTATGCGAATGAAAAAAAATTGGAGAATTTCTCTGTGAGAGGATTTACATTATACAAAAAGTTTTCTTCTCTTGAAATGATCCTTCCTCTAAAACACTACCCTAAATTTCTCATGTAATGGATAACTCCAAATGGTCCTATTAAGAAGTTTTACTTTAAAAAACCATCTACTCTAAGCTTATAATGCCTCACTCCTTATAGTCTTGTTTAATAACCTTTCTTCTGAAATAAGGCCTCTGCTACTTTTGGATCACTTTGAAATAAGATCTGAATTTTTAAATGTATGAGACGTAAACTACCCCTGTGGAGGATTTGTACAAGGAAGGTTCTGACTTGGTTCAACAAATTTGTCCAGAAGATTTGTGAAGTATAAAGTAGGTTTTGACTAGTCCACACTTCAGCACATCAAGATCTGACTGATACCCTTCACTATTGTATCACCTTGTCTTAACCTCTCAAGCCTGTCATTGGGCAGGGCCCGAACAGGGAATTCCGTGCTGTGACATCTTCTCATAATATGACCTATTCAAGTTGAAGTGTCTAATTAAATTCTGATGAATTTTAAAAATCTTTATTATGTGTTAAAGTAAAAGGTCAAATACATACATGTTTGAACATATTTTTATTCAATTAAAATATTTACATTATGGAAAGAAAAGATAGTCATTATAATTAATTTTTTTTAAAATTTGGAAATACTGAAAAATAAAAATCTAAAATCTAAAATATTTATAGATATGCATATTACTGGTGTGTTATTAGATACAAAGGGGGAAATGTATATAACACAATACTAGTACCCCTAATAAACCCTTAAACAGTCCTGTTAAACAGCCCTAGATCCTCACTCATGATAACACACATAGGTATTGGCTATCAGACCTGTACAACACCAATCACGCTTTGTCATTTAACGGTGTAAAACAATTCTTTCAGAGCTGTTACATTGTGACAAATGCAGACAATTATCAGTTAATTTTGTAAATAGTTTACCGCCTTGCGAACAGTCTTGTGCTTTCCTGACTTCAGTCATCTCCAATCCAACATGGAGTTTCCGTTAGGATATCAACAATGATGCACTGTAATCAGGGACTATGATACAGATAAATGCCACCAGTGTGATGTATAGGAACTTCATTCCAGTGGATCAGGGTTTAGGGATTCAGCAGTAGAACAGGAAACAATCCAGTGCAATATAAGTGATAATTTTACAGATAATTAGAAATTGTACATAGTTTGATAAATTGGATTTTGAGGACCATTACTTAGATACAATGGATAAACCAGAAACGCCGGAGGTTGGAGCTAGACGTCAGAAACTTATTAAAGCTCTGGAGACAATTAATGATCTCTTTGGCAAAGCCATCAACAGGTAATGAGCTCTATACCTTATATACAGCTGGTACTGGGGTTATATTAGACGTTGATTTCCTCAGGTATCTCATCATCCATACATGTTATTATGTGATTTATAATTTCTGGCCTCATTGTTAGCGTTGTGAATTTTCTGTGGAAGTTTTCGGTATGGTATTTTGTTGTGTCCTGTACACAGAGTATGTAACATAATATCATACATGTTATACAGGTTTTTGTCTTCAGCTAGGGATTCATGAGGTACAGTTTTATGGTACAGTTTTATGTATATGTATATACCTGCTGTTTGAAATAGATATAATTTACCCCCTCAATGTTAACCTATATATTCTACTGAAAAATATGTCATCTCTCAACAAAGGGATTTATATAACTGGAATTAAAATAGAATTCATCCAAATTTATATATACCTGTAGATGATAGACCTGTTTACCTTTGTAATAAGATACTCATTATACCTGTTATCACACTTAGATAAAACTATTAGGAATCTTGGCAAGTTGCCAAGAGCTAATTAGGCATTAGACTATTGGTTTGATCTGAGCAGTAATACACCTGGTAGTTACCTGAAGTTAACAAAGATTTATGAATGACCTTATTGTGTAGCATGTTACAAATTAACACTATCAAATAGGTGACCTAGCAGAACATGATACTTATTGAGACTACATTGAAACTTACATAAATAGTTTACAGGTGAAGGTACAGATTGAAATTTGTCACATGTGTCATACAGGTACAGAAATTATAGGTAGTACACATGTTTACAGGATCTGTAGGTACACTTTAGGTAGTACACATGTTTACAGGATCTGTAGGTACACTTTAGGTAGCTTACATGTTTAGAGGATCTGTAGGTACACTTTAGGTAGTACACATGTTTACAGGATCTGTAGGTACACTTTAGGTAGTACACATGTTTACAGGATCTGTAGGTACACTTTAGGTAGCTTACATGTTTAGAGGATCTGTAGGTACACTTTAGGTAGTACACATGTTTACAGGATCTGTAGGTACACTTTAGGTAGTACACATGTTTACAGGATCTGTAGGTACACTTTAGGTAGTACACATGTTTACAGGATCTGTAGGTACACTTTAGGTAGCTTACATGTTTAGAGAATCTGTAGGTACACTTTAGGTAGTACACATGTTTAGAGAATCTGTAGATACACTTTAGGTAGTACACATGTTTAGAGGATATGTATATACACTTGAGGTAGTACACATGTTTACAGGATCTGTAGGTACACTTTAGGTAGTACACATGTTTAGAGAATCTGTAGATACACTTTAGGTAGTATACATGTTTATAGGATCTGTAGGTACACTTTAGGTAGCTTACATGTTTAGAGAATCTGTAGGTACACTTTAGGTAGAACGCAGGTTTACAGGATCTGTAGATACACTTTAGGTAGTACACATGTTTATAGGATCTGTAGGTACACTTTAGGTAGCTTACATGTTTAGGGGATCTGTAGGTACACTTTAGGTAGCTTACATGTTTAGAGGATCTGTAGGTACACTTTAGATAGTACACATGTTTACAGGATCTGTAGGTACACTTTAGGTAGTACACATGTTTACAGGATCTGTAGGTACACTTTAGGTAGTTTACATGTTTAGAGGATCTGTAGGTACACTTTAGGTAGTTTACATGTTTAGAGGATCTGTAGGTACACTTTAGGTAGCTTACATGTTTAGGGGATCTGTAGGTACACTTTAGGTAGCTTACATGTTTAGAGGATCTGTAGGTACACTTTAGATAGTACACATGTTTAGAGGATCTGTAGGTACACTTTAGGTAGTACACATGTTTACAGGATCTGTAGGTACACTTTAGGTAGCTTACATGTTTAGAGAATCTGTAGGTACACTTTAGGTAGTACACATGTTTAGAGAATCTGTAGATACACTTTAGGTAGTACACATGTTTAGAGGATATGTATATACACTTGAGGTAGTACACATGTTTACAGGATCTGTAGGTACACTTTAGGTAGTACACATGTTTAGAGAATCTGTAGATACACTTTAGGTAGTATACATGTTTATAGGATCTGTAGGTACACTTTAGGTAGCTTACATGTTTAGAGAATCTGTAGGTACACTTTAGGTAGAACGCAGGTTTACAGGATCTGTAGATACACTTTAGGTAGTACACATGTTTATAGGATCTGTAGGTACACTTTAGGTAGCTTACATGTTTAGGGGATCTGTAGGTACACTTTAGGTAGCTTACATGTTTAGAGGATCTGTAGGTACACTTTAGATAGTACACATGTTTACAGGATCTGTAGGTACACTTTAGGTAGTACACATGTTTACAGGATCTGTAGGTACACTTTAGGTAGTTTACATGTTTAGAGGATCTGTAGGTACACTTTAGGTAGTTTACATGTTTAGAGGATCTGTAGGTACACTTTAGGTAGCTTACATGTTTAGGGGATCTGTAGGTACACTTTAGGTAGCTTACATGTTTAGAGGATCTGTAGGTACACTTTAGATAGTACACATGTTTAGAGGATCTGTAGGTACACTTTAGGTAGTACACATGTTTAGAGGATCTGTAGGTACACTTTAGGTAGTACACATGTTTAGAGGATCTGTAGGTACACTTTAGGTAGAACGCAGGTTTACAGGATCTGTAGGTACACTTTAGGTAGTACACATGTTTAGAGGATCTGTAGGTACACTTTAGGTAGTTTACATGTTTAGAGGATCTGTAGGTACACTTTAGGTAGTACACATGTTTAGAGAATCTGTAGATACACTTTAGGTAGTACACATGTTTAGAGGATCTGTAGGTACACTTTAGGTAGTTTACATGTTTAGAGGATCTGTAGGTACACTTTAGGTAGTTTACATGTTTAGAGGATCTGTAGGTACACTTTAGGTAGTTTACATGTTTAGAGGATCTGTAGATACACTTTAGGTAGCTTACATGTTTAGAGAATCTGTAGATACACTTTAGGTAGTACACATGTTTAGAGGATCTGTAGATACACTTTAGGTAGGTTACATGTGTATAGGATCTGTAGATACACTTTAGGTAGAACACATGTTTAGAGGATCTGTAGATACACTTTAGGTAGAACACATGTTTAGAGGATCTGTAGATACACTTTAGGTAGTTTACATGTTTAGAGAATCTGTAGATACACTTTAGGTAGCTTACATGTTTAGGGGATCTGTAGGTACACTTTAGGTAGCTTACATGTTTAGAGGATCTGTAGGTACACTTTAGATACACTTTAGGATAGGTACACTTTACATCTTTAGAGAATCTGTAGGTACACTTTAGGTAGTACACATGTTTAGAGAATCGGTAGGTACACTTTAGGTAGTACACATGTTTAGAGAATCTGTAGGTACACTTTAGGTAGTACACATGTTTAGAGGATCTGTAGGTACACTTTAGGTAGTACACATGTTTAGAGAATCTGTAGATACACTTTAGGTAGTACACATGTTTAGAGGATCTGTAGGTACACTTTAGGTAGTTTACATGTTTAGAGGATCTGTAGGTACACTTTAGGTAGTTTACATGTTTAGAGGATCTGTAGTTACACTTTAGGTAGTACACATGTTTAGAGAATCTGTAGATACACTTTAGGTAGTACACATGTTTACAGGATCTGTAGATACACTTTAGGTAGAACACATGTTTAGAGGATCTGTAGATACACTTTAGGTAGTTTACATGTTTAGAGAATCTGTAGATACACTTTAGGTAGGTTACATGTTTAGAGGATCTGTAGATACACTTTACATGTAGAGTAGAACACATGTTTAGAGAATCTGTAGATACACTTTAGGTAGAACACATCTTTAGAGAATCTGTAGGTACACTTTAGGTAGTACACATGTTTAGAGAATCGGTAGGTACACTTTAGGTAGTACACATGTTTAGAGAATCTGTAGGTACACTTTAGGTAGTACACATGTTTAGAGGATCTGTAGGTACACTTTAGGTAGCTTACATGTTTAGAGAATCTGTAGATACACTTTAGGTAGTTTAGAGAATCTGTAGGTATGTTACACATGTTTAGAGAATCTGTAGATACACTTTAGGTAGTAGATGTTTACACTTTAGGTAGAACACATGTTTAGAGAATCTGTAGGTACACTTTAGGTAGCTTACATGTTTAGAGAATCTGTAGATACACTTTAGGTAGTTTACATGTTTAGAGTAGACACTTTAGGTAGAACACATGTTTAGAGAATCTGTAGGTACACTTTAGGTAGTATACATGTTTAGAGAATCTGTAGGTACACTTTAGGTAGTACACATGTGTAGAGGATCTGTAGGTACACTTTAGGTAGTACACATGTTTAGAGAATCTGTAGGTACACTTTAGGTAGTACACATGTTTAGAGGATCTGTAGGTACACTTTAGGTAGTACACATGTTTACAGGATCTGTAGGTACACTTTAGGTAGCTTACATGTTTAGAGGATCTGTAGGTACACTTTAGGTAGTACACATGTTTAGAGAATCTGTAGATACACTTTAGGTAGTCTAAATGTTTAGAGGATCTGTAGATACACTTTAGGTAGAACACATGTTTAGAGAATCTGTAGGTACACTTTAGGTAGCTTACATGTTTAGAGAATCTGTAGATACACTTTAGGTAGTTTACATGTTTAGAGGATCTGTAGATACACTTTAGGTAGAACACATGTTTAGAGAATCTGTAGGTACACTTTAGGTAGTATACATGTGTAGAGAATCTGTAGGTACACTTTAGGTAGTACACATGTGTAGAGGATCTGTAGGTACACTTTAGGTAGTACACATGTTTAGAGAATCTGTAGGTACACTTTAAGTAGAACACATGTTTAGAGAATCTGTAGGTACACTTTAAGTAGAACACATGTTTAGAGAATCTGTAGATACACTTTAGGTAGAACACATCTTTAGAGAATCTGTAGGTACACTTTAGGTAGCTTACATGTTTAGAGAATCTGTAGGTACACTTTAGGTAGCTTACATGTTTAGAGAATCTGTAGATACACTTTAGGTAGGTTACATGTTTAGAGGATCTGTAGATACACTTTAGGTAGCTTACATGTTTAGAGGATCTGTAGATACACTTTAGGTAGAACACATGTTTAGAGAATCTGTAGATACACTTTAGGTAGAACACATGTTTAGAGGATCTGTAGATACACTTTAGGTAGAACACATGTTTAGAGGATCTGTAGGTACACTTTAGGTAGTACACATGTTAAGAAACCCATCTCTTTTAATAAACATAACTGTACTCCTTAGGAGACAAAAGCATGTCTCTGTGAAAGAGCCTCACCTTTCCTGCATGGAAGGTTGCTATACACAAAGTCAGAAGTAATGAAGGAGAAAGGTAGAGAGAATATCAACAGATGCAGCAGATTTATGATAGTATCTATAAGCTTATCAAGGACAGGTCATCAGTATCGATGTATAGAAGTGTGGGTTGGTGATATTGACAGCTTACACACCATAGTCCGTTAATCCTAGTGCTTTTGCTGGAACACAGTCATGTAACACTGGATTATACTCAGGTGATAATACCTATCACACCTAATACAAAAACAAGTGTTTGATTACTAGTAATTCTCATCAGTGTCTCCACTAGGAATCAAACCCAGGACCTCTGGCTTACTAGTCTTACTCTCAACAGAAAGAGCTGAAGAGAAGTTCTCTTTTATTTAAAAACATGTTAAAAAAGGTAATAAATCATAACCAAGCAACCAAAATCAATTAAAGCTGTCTCAACAGCAGATCAGCTATAACTGGATAAGTAATTTCCATAGTAGATTAAATACTGATATTGTATTTACAGGTCACCGATCAAGACCTCATCCTCCGTAGATGATGTTCGTAGAGAGATTGATCGAGAGTCTTCCAGGATTCAGCAGGAGATAGAGAATGAGAGGCGGGCCAATTTGCCAGCATCAAGAAGGGATTCTAAATCCCCAACTAGGACACTTATTGACCTCAGCACTAGCATGGACAAGGTAAGGCACTGTTTGTAGGGCTTATAAGTCTATAGGTAGAGTAACCATGAAAATGTACAACTATGACTCCTTCGGGAGCAGAATGTAAAACATCAGTTGTGGTTTACAATACTTAACCCGAGCATGATTGGTAAACATTTCAGGTGCTAATGTTAACATATTGAAATGCTTACGTTCTCCAATTTATGTATTTGCAGTTTAACATTAACATATATGTGTATTGTTACATGAATTTACAGTAGGTATGTATATTTGCAGTAATGTATAAGATCATACCTGTGTAAATGTAAAGACCTACCAACGGAGCTACCTAGTCCTCATGATCGATCCAGTCAAGTTCCGCTACACTATCACAGTTTGAGTACATTTATGATACATTTGATGATGTTTTGTTCACTGTTTTACAGCCAGCCTTTAATGAGATAAGCAGTGAAAAGTCTGGAGGTCATGATTCCAATAAAGATATCTCCTCCCCTTTGGGTCGATCCAGTCCCACCCTACAGGACTATGAAGACTCTGGCTACAAAACACCTCCCAGGGCTCGCAGCCCCATTCTACGTGCACGAGACAGGATTAGTGGCATGCCTCCCATGCATCCTAAATCTGCCACATTCTCCAGAGAGGAATCACATAGGACAGTATCTTCCTCAAGGGAAGAACCATTTCGATCTTCCTCACCTAACCCAAAGTCTAGAACTTCTCTCACAGATTCACTGAGACCAGGTTCTCCACGGCTGGATTTCCCGGATCCAAAGAGGTCAGTTTCTCCCATCCTCCGAAGTGGTAGTTCGTCGTTCCAGGAACAAGATCCTTCCTCTAGCTTTTCCAGTTCCCGTGCTGGCCATGATGAAGAACCACATTCTCATGGTCCAGAGCTTATGGTGCCAGTCACCCCTAAATACCAGGATTTGTCTGTGCTACGGGCTCGCTCGCTTAGTCCTAAATCCAGTGACAGGCCAAGAAGTCCTCTACAAGGTGTTCTCAAGGATAAAACCTCTCTGACAGGGCCGCGCCCAGCCAGTCCCCGTCCTGGATTAGATCACTCCATGCGGTCAGAACTGGTAAGTTTTACTCTTGTCTTCATATTTAAGATATTAAAAAGTTGTAACAAGTATAAGCTTGTTTTTCTACCACTTGTGTATAGATAAGCTTCCTATGTCTCACCTGGAACACAAGGTTTTTTATCCCTTCAGTGATGAGATCTCAACACAAGGTATGCTAAATCTCATATAATTGAAAGAATTTATTAGTCAAGCTTGACATCATACCTGCTCATGATTGACTCATTAATGCAAGAAAAACATGTCAAATTACAAAAAATAGGACAGAGTGAAATGTATCTATCATTGAGGACAATATTGCAGATTTAGTGAAATTCTTGTAAAGGAACTGATTTAGTGAATTCTTCACTGGGAAACTTATGTAGTAAAATTTGTATACAGGAGACCAGTTAGTGAATTCTTCCATGGGAAAATGATTAATTGAAAATAGTTCCATGGGAACTGATTTAGTGAAATTCTTTCATAGGTAACTGATATGATTTACATAGAAAATTGATCCAGTGAAATTCTTACACAGGAAACTGATTTATGATTTTGAAAGAAATCTTAAACAACCATGTTCCTGATTTTTCAAAAGTGTGTGTTCCTTTCCAGTCTGTATCCTTTCAAGACCAGCTTCCCTCATCCTCACAGAGGTCACATGCAAGGTCACAGTCTGTTGAGGGTCGTTTGGTAAGTTTATGACATTATCATGTCCGGGCCATAAAACAGTGTTGTCCGTGTCCGTTCCGTCACTTCATGATTGAATATAATCACCGAACAACTTCGTTAGATTTTAGTCAAACTTTATACAAATGTGAATTATAACTAAACTTCAGACATCATTGCAGGGGCCCAAGGTCAAGGTCACCGTTGCTATGTGTAGAATATCATCAACTAAGTCATTTTAAACTCTTAGTAACTTTACTCTTGCTTGGAATTGGGTCAAATTTTTCTCAACAATCAAGTATGAATGTACTTTAGACATTGTTGTGTTTGAGGAGTCCAAAGTCAAGGCCAAGGTCAGCAGTGCTCTATAATTTTATGGAACACTGAATCTAATTTCACTTGGCAGAAGGGGCATTTATGTCCTACAGACATTTTCTAGTTAAACAAGCACCTGACTTATGTTCATCAAGTTATGTTAAAATCTTTAAACAGCTTGTTCTGAGAACAATCATCAATAGATATAGATAAATGGGTATTCTCCCTTTTCTGAAAGTACTTGTTGACTTGACTTGTAAAATTAATAGTCTGTTGCCTTGAAGTATAGTTTATGATGTGTCCCAGGAATTTTGATATATGCACAACTGCGCCATGCTGTCATTAGTGCTTTGGTTTTGGCAAAGAATCTTTTAGAACATCTCATGTTATAAGTTTAAAATTAGTCTAGAAATTAATATTCATGAATCAAGAAATTGCTCAGTGAGAAATTTGATGCCTTAATTTGCAATTAAAATTCTGTTGAAGGCAATATCTTCCACTTCATTTCTTAACAGCTACTACATGTATATGCAGGACAAATTGGCCACTAGTTAATAGTGTTCATTCTTAATACACTTCTAACAATCATAGTGTGAATCGTATACCAGGTAGTCTAAGACTATGCTAATTTTAATCTGGGTTGTCAAGCATTTTAGATTTAATTAACTTGTATGGTTCTAAAAAGATTTTAGAGAAAAAAAATTTAAAAAATGCTGTATTGAAGTGATATTTTAGTGATTGGGACACAACACAGTTTGTACGTAAGTAGGACTCACTCCGTATCTGAACATAGACCCTCTCTTTTTTAGGTGTCTGATCTACAGGGGGACAACAGTAATTTAAGGTTCAATCACCGACGAAGAAACTCCTATGATCCAGGGGTGAGTACCAGTAAACAGGAGACACAACAAGGACTTGACGTGGCAAATTGTTTTTTACCTTTGTTTTTACCTTTATGATGTATAGAAACTATTTACCTGTACAGAATGGATTAAGTTGCAAATCATTTGACTAGTGTATTAGGATGGTCAATGTAAGAACTGATGTGGACATCTTAAATAGTTTGGTATTACAACAGTGTTAGATAATATCTCAGATAAAAACATGTGCTGGAAAATAAGGAAAATATGATAAAAAGAAAACTTAAAATTTGGAAAAGGACATTAGTTATTGATAGTTGATATTATTTGGAAACAATTATTCCCTGTGTATATGAATAGATCAGATATACAGGTAATTGTTGATGTTCCAGCAGAGTGTCTGTTATTCCTGGTGGGCCTTACATGTTGTTGGATCAAATCCTTGGATCCTTCAGTCATTGATTCATTCTGCCTTTGTCTTCCAAATGTAACAGAGCTCATTGTTTATTTCAGTGCCTCCTTTAGGATTCAAACCTCAGACCCCTAACTTACTAGTTTAACACTCAACCAAACGAGCTAAAGAGAAGTTCACTGTAGCAGCGTGATAGATTGTACTCAGTTTTTACCAGGGTTACATATATATTTTCCCTCCAGAAAATAACTCATCCCTGAGTGTCCATTGGTTACAGCGATGTATTCTTGAGACCCTACATGGGCACCAAAAGGTCATTATTTATTCCTCCTGTAGGATTCAAACCCTGGACCGCTGGCTTACTATACTCGACCGATTAAGCTAAAGAGAAGTTCTCTCTAGCCAAGCGGTATATTGCGACTGGTATTGAACCAGGGTTACATACTTGCCCTCCAGGAAAGAACTTGTCCTCAAGTTCCCAGTGGTTACAGCAATGCTTGTGAAAGTAACGTTTAGTATTATTCCTGAGTCCTTACATTGGTTCCAATGTAACACAGGTCATTAATCATTTCCATACCTCCCCTTTAGGATTTGAACTTGGGGCCTCTTGTTTAATTCTCTGACACACAACTGATCAAACTAAGGAAAAGTTCTCTCTCGCCAAACAGTATGTTGTGGCTAGTATTAACAAGGGTTACACAAATATCAATGTCATGGATGATAGAGAAAAAGAACATAGGCTAAGGGAAGCAAATCTTAAAAATTTTAAGATTTTTTTGGTGAAGCAATCTAAATATGTTTTCCCCACTTTTCTTCACTTTGCCGAGTAATAAAGTTCAAATATAATTTCTTTTTTCAATATTTCATTGATTTCATGCATTTTATATGAGAAAGCATCAGGAAGATGAGTTGATATTTTGTCTAATGTCACTCCTTTGCTTCAAGGTGGACTCGGCAGAAGAGATGGAAAATAGCCGGGGTACGTGGAAAGCTTCACGAGCCGAGCTCCAGATAGCCGAGAAAAAGCTGAAAGGTGTTAATGCACAGATCGAGGATGCCAGGTAGGCTAACATTATTTTTGGCCTTTAAAGCTTGTAATAAAACTTTTAAAGCTTTGATGTCTCTCCATATTGAGAGACCCTGTGGACATGTAGGGAATGTCTAGTGTTAACATATTATGAGAGACCCTGAGAACATGTAGGAAATGTCTAGTGTTAGGATATTATGAGAGACCCTGAGAATATGTAGGAAATGTCTTGTGTTAATATGCTATGAGAGACTCTGAGAGCCTGTAGGAAATGTCTAGTGTTAACATGTTATGAGAGACCCTGAGAACATGTAGGGAATGTCTAGTGTTAACATATTATGAGAGACCCTGAGAACATGTAGGAAATGTCTAGTGTTAGGATATTATGAGAGACCCTGAGAATATGTAGGAAATGTCTTGTGTTAACATGCTATGAGAGACTCTGAGAGCATGTAGGAAATGTCTAGTGTTAACATGTTATGAGAGACCCTGAGAACATGTAGGAAATGTCTAGTGTTAGGATATTATGAGAGACTCTGAGAACATGTAGGAAATGTCTAGTGTTAACATATTATGAGAGACTCTGAGAACATGTAGGAAATGCCTAGTGTTAACATATTATGAGAGACTCTGAGAACATGTAGGAAATGTCTAGTGTTAACATGTTATGAGAGACTCTGAGAACATGTAGGAAATGTCTAGTGTTAACATATTATGAGAGACTCTGAGAACATGTAGGAAATGCCTAGTGTTAACATGTTATGAGAGACCCTGAGAACATGTAGGAAATGTCTGGTGTTAACATATTATGAGAGACTCTGAGAACAGGTAGGAAATGCCTAGTGTTAACGTATTATGAGAGACTCTGAGAACATGTAGGAAATGTCTAGTGTTAACATGTTATGAGAGACCCTGAGAACAGGTAGGAATTGTCTAGTGTCTAGCAGCTGTCCACTTCAAGCAAGTTTTTGAATATCAAATTTGGGCATATCTGTGGATTGGTGTCCTTATATACAGATATAGCAGATATTTTGTGTAATCTTTATTCATACTGAAGATGTTTGCTTTGTGTTTAATTTCACACAATCTTTACTGAACATGAATATTGAGTGGTTATGTTATCAATGGATGGTTGAATGGTGCAGTGGTAATATATTGGTCTTCCATCTTAACATCTGGGGTTCGATTCCACAGATTGACGTGGAAAGGCAGGTGGAAACCTTCCAGAGTACCTGGGTTTTCTAAGGGTACTCTGATTTCCTCTCAAATTAAGACCAATTAAATGCTTCAATCCGTGATTAATGTAAGCTTTAATAACTTGTTTCACATTTGTTGTAAAATAAATAAAATTTCTATATATAATTAATGTGCTTTATTTTCAGATATGTCATCTTTTGCCTGTTGTATTTTCATCAACTGTCTGTCATTTAGTTTTAAATTTGTGATAACAAACTGTTTTTATGACAAGATAACATTAGTGTGTAATTTTTGATGACAGGACTCAGCTTATGTTGACTGAGTTTAAGCGAGAGAACCTCCTGAAGGACTATGAACGGATGTCTGAAGACCTTCAGAGGAAGAAGAAAGAGATGAAGGAGGTTGAAGAACAGGAAAGGACTCGTATGGGAGACAGGAGGCGTCCCGACATGAATGATGACAAGGTAAGGCTCGTATGAAACCATTCTCATACCCATGCATGATATCTATTCTCATCCGATTTTTAGAATTCACTTACATCATGAAATAGAGATTTTAAAGAAAATGTGGCCACTCATGATATCAACTAAACTATCTACACTCTAGCAAAACATACCAAGTCATTTAATACTTAAGCTATCTGGGGCTACTCACTCAAAATATCGGCTTAACTGTCTACACTATCCTAAGCTACCTGGGGGGTACTCACCCAGAATGTCGGCTTAACCATCTACACTATCCTAATCTATCTGGAGGTACTCACTCACGATATGACTAAACTTTATAACCAGAAGTTAACCTGAGGTTCCACTTAACAGCAAGCCTAATATATTCACGAAGCCAGACAAGACTCTTCCAATTGACTCGAGAGATAAGTAAGAAACGACTTTAAAAATATATTACCAGTAAACTTTCCTTCAAGATGAGAAAAACTGACTCAAAAATCATGCAGGATTGTTTGTTTGTTTTTTCTAAACTCCATGAACAGCTGGGGTTGTTTTGAGATAAGGCCTCCTTGTATTAGCTTGAAGTTACTTCACTGAACAACAGATGTCAGATCTTTCACATGTCATTCAGAAAAGTTTTAGGATAAATGTCATCCCCATCAAATGTCATTCCCAACAACACAACCATGTCAGCACAGACCAGTCCATTTCTCAGCTTCCTGAGAAACACATACTAACACAGATAGAAAATGTTGAACCATGCAGTTAAGACAGGTATATTCTAAAGACATGGTCGATAAGTATTGGGGGTAAAATCATCAAAGAATTAAAACCCGGAATAAAACAAAAAGATGAAATTAAAAAATCTTGTGTGATTGAGACCCCGAAGACATCAGCTTTTGTGATTCAGAAAACTTCACCCTATGTTTATATTAAGACAAGTAAGACCTAGGTGATATCACTGGTCACTCTATTTGTAACCTTGTATTTGTAGACTCGTGACCTTGTGAAGGAAAATGACAGTCTCAAGATTCGTCTACGACAGATGGATGCTTTAGAGCTAGAGCGAGATGAAGTAGTTCGCCAGCTGGAGCTTGCCAAGGAAGACTTATTCAATGAACATCGTAAAGCTCGCAAGGAAAAGGAAGATCTCAAAGAGGTAGCTTAGTGAGATTTCATGTCACATGTTGTAGTAATAATCCCACCTATCCACTAGCATCCCAGTAAATATAACAACAAGGTAATGCCACTTATCCACTAACATCCCAGTAACTATAACTACAAGGTAATCCCACTTATAGCATCCCGGTAACTATAACTACAAGGTAATCCCACTTATAGCATCCCGGTAACTATAACTACAAGGTAATCCCACTTATAGCATCCCGGTAACTATAACTACAAGGTAATCCCACTTATAGCATCCCAGTAACTATAACTGCAAGGTAATCCCACTTTTAGCATCCCAGTAACTATAACTACAAGGTAATCCCACTTATAGCATCCCAGTAACTATAACTACAAGGTAATCCCACTTATCCACTAGCATCCCAGTAACTATAACAACAAGGTAATCCCACTTATAGCATCCCAGTAACTATAACTACAAGGTAATCCCACTTATCCACTAGCATCCCAGTAACTATAACAACAAGGTAATGCCACTTATCCACTAGCATCCCAGTAACTATAACAAGAAGGTAATGCCACTTATCCACTAGCATACCAGTAACTATAACAACAAGGTAATCCCACTTATCCACTAGCATCCCAGTAACTATAACTACAAGGTAATCCCACTTATCCACTAGCATCCCAGTAACTATAACAACAAGGTAATGCCACTTATCCACTAGCATCCCAGTAACTATAACAACAAGGTAATGCCACTTATCCACTAGCATACCAACAAGGTAATCCCACTTATCCACTAGCATCCCAGTAACTATAACTACAAGGTAATCCCACCTATCCACTAGCATCCCAGTTACTATAACTACAAGGTAATCCCACTTATAGCATCCCAGTAACTATAACAACAAGGTAATCCCACTTATCCACTAGCATCCCAGTAACTATAACTACAAGGTAATCCCACCTATCCACTATCATCCCAGTTACTATAACAACAAGGTAATCCCACCTATCCACTATCATCCCAGTTACTATAACAACAAGGTAATCCCACCTATCCACTATCATCCCAGTAACTATAACAACAAGGTAATCCCACCTATCCACTATCATCCCAGTAACTATAACTACAAGGTAATCCCACCTATCCACTATCATCCCAGTTACTATAACTACAAGGTAATCCCACCTATCCACTATCATCCCAGTTACTATAACTACAAGGTAATCCCACCTATCCACTATCATCCCAGTAACTATAACAACAAGGTAATCCCACCTATCCACTATCATCCCAGTAACTATAACAACAAGGTAATCCCACCTATCCACTATCATCCCAGTAACTATAACAACAAGGTAATCCCACCTATCCACTATCATCCCAGTAACTATAACAACAAGGTAATCCCACCTATCCACTATCATCCCAGTTACTATAACTACAAGGTAATCCCACCTATCCACTATCATCCCAGTTACTATAACAACAAGGTAATCCCACCTATCCACTATCATCCCAGTAACTATAACTACAAGGTAATTCCACCTATCCACTATCATCCCAGTTACTATAACTACAAGGTAATTCCATTTATCCATTGAACTGTATTGTAGGAGGTGGAAACGCTGAACATGAAGTTAGAAGAGAGACATGATGGTGATGATGTAGCTCTACGTCTCCACAAGATGGATGCAGCCTATAGACGGATGGAAAAGGAAAAAAATGAGATCATCCATGTAAGGATTTATGTGTCTTTATTTGATGTTCTTGTCTTAGTTGAAGTTATCAGGTTGTGACCATCAGAACACTTGGTCAGTATAAGTAGTGAGCAAGCCTTGTTTCTAGTAGAACTGATGAATTTTCTTCAAAAATTTAAGTCATGAACATCATTAGATCACTATGAAAACATTTCTTTATAAATTCTTAAGTATGGAGTGTTTCATATATTTCCTGTCAAATTGAATTCATCAGAAATGGATGTCATATGATTCTTAAATTTATCACTGAGAAAACTGAAATCAAACTTTCCCTAAAGATGACTCTAACAGAGACACAAGGTCACAAAAAGTTTGAATGATATACTTACCTCTACTAGATACTATACAATACTTGACATTCTGTAAATATATTTCTTCCTCATAAGATCATCTTTGGAATTATATATCATACTTTAAGCAGTGTTTATTTAGTGAGATCACTAGTAAATATAGAGGATTGTAAAGTTTGTCCTTCTGAAAAGCACACCTCTATGCTACAGAGATATGATCATACAGTCAATATTGGTCCAGAACTTCTTGTTTGTCCTTACTGTTCCTTGTATGTTCTGCTGTCCCCATGGTAACGCTTGAGTTGGGTATCTCTTGCTGTCTCTGTACTCCTTCAGTATCTGATCTACAATGAGTACAGATAACCATTAATCCTTCTGATAATAAATGATGATCTGTGGATATAAAACCATTATGTTCTGTCCTACCAGGAGAAGACTAAACTCTATGAGGAGTTGCGTGACAAGTCGAAGGCTAGCATGACTGAAGTTAAGCGCAGTGTCACTCGTGAGTCTGGAGAAATGCGAAATGAAATTGACGATCTTGGTCGTAAAGTTAACCTGCACCAGGAGGCCATCAAGGAGAGAGATGACATCATAGCTAACCTCAGGTAACCAAAGCAATGACTGAATTAGTCTGGTAACCATAATACCTTAGTTAACCTCCAGTAACCATAGCAATGAACAGTCAGGTAACCACAATATCACAGTTACCCTACAGTAACCATAACAAAGAACAGTCAGGTAACCACAATATCATAGTTAACCTCCAGTAACCATAGCAATGAACAGTCAGGTAACCACAATATCAAATTTTACATCCAGTAACCATAGCAATGAACAGTCAGATAACCACAATATCACAGTTACCCTCCAGTAACCATGGCAATGAACAGTCAGGTAACCACAATAACACAGTTACCCTCCAGTAACCATAACAAAGAACAGTCAGGTAACCACAATATCATAGTTTACCTCCAGTAACCATAGCAATGAACAGTCAGGTAACCACAATATCATAGTTAACCTCCAGTAACCATAGCAATGAACAGTCAGGTAACCACAATATCACAGTTACCCTCCAGTAACCATGGCAATGAACAGTCAGGTAACCACAATAACACAGTTACCCTCCAGTAACCATAACAAAGAACAGTTAGGTAACCACAATATCATAGTTTACCTCCAGTAACCATAGCAATGAACAGTCAGGTAACCACAATATCAAAGTTACCCTCCAGTAACCATAGCAATGAACAGTCAGGTAACCACAATATCACAGTTAACCTCTTGTAAATATGGCAATGGCTTTGTCACTTAGTCACGCACCTGCAACATTAAAGCTAACCACAGGTAACAAATAGCAATGACTTCATGACTTATTCAGGTAACCTTAATATCGTAACTTACCTCCAGTAACCATAGGAATGACTTTGTTACTTTGTACAACTTTGTTACAAAAAGTTTGACCAACATAACCAGAGTTAGCCTCTATTTTTCAGTGAGAGAAGTACAGATCTTCAGCAGAGGCTGACAAGGGAGATAACTACCAAGGATAATATGATGGAGGATCACAAACGTACACTTCAGAACCTTAGGAAAGAGATGGTAGGTTGTGAGGAATTGTAGAAAATTAGATTTTATTCTTAGATAATGACTTAGAAGAGAGCTCTGTCTCAGATGTAATACCTATAGAATTTATTCCCATCCTTTATCAAAACAGAACACTGTACAGTCTACAGAAAGTTGTCAACTTTTCTATACCTCTCCTCCGTTAATGAATCATTAAAATGCCTAAAAACATCATAGTGACCAAACTTCAACAAAGCAACAAGTCAGATTATTGTACATGAGAACATGGTGAACTTTCTGAAGTGAAAACTGAAGCTGGAAATTCAGAATACCAGGTAGTTTACGGTGGGAAAGCATGAACAGTATGGTTTACAGAAATTTCTGACTGAAATTTCTTTTTACAGGACTCGGCCATGATTCAGCTAAGAGAGAACATGTTTCTGGATAAACAGCAAGCCCTGGATACACTGCGTCGAGAACTCGAACAGGAACGCCGTGATACCACAATGCGTGCTGATGATAAACTTTCGCACCACATCACAGAACATGTGAATCTTGTCAAGGTAAGAGTTGAATGGTTATCTCCCCTTGTGTGTGCCTTCTCTGTTGAAAATAAGTCTGCAATTCTAAGGGTGAATTTGTTGTGAATGCATTGTTTCTTTTGTCTTGATGGTGAAGGGATTGATGAGAAAGTTTGTTTTGTTTTTATGTTTTTTTTGTGATGTTGAGATAAATTGTCAGTACGTTTATCACACGTAACGGTAACCATTGATGAGGATAAATGTTTAAATTGGTGATGGATATGTTGATACATGTGTAATGTGCTCAGTGTTAATCGTGTGTATATATTTGGTTTCCAGTATAAACAGGTATCACATGTGTTGTGTTTTCATGTTGTATTCACTCCTTGATTAACATGGTTTTAACTGCAATAATTTCTTGTTTTGGTAATAATACTGCCTGCACTGTTTGATATCCCTCAACACACTGTAAAGTGTTTCTGTAGAAAATGTTTGACTGATTGTGTGCACTGTTAGAGATATGAGCTCAGTATGTGTCACAGAAATAATTATCTCAGTGTAATTTTGAATTTGAACTGGTGTGTGTCTGCCGTTTATTTTTGTTCATCACATACAAGGATAACATTATAACTTTTCTAACACATTGTATGTTGAAGGAATTTTGAAAAAAAAATTCTAAATTAAAACATTTAATTTTTACACCAAATATTGCACAGTTTGTGATTCAAAAGTCAACTGCATATTTCATTGACATTGAAAGTCATTAGTACAATGTATGTAGTTTAATGAAAGAGAAAACACATCAGGATGAAAATTCATGGTTAAATATTATTTTTCTCATAGATATTAATCACTCCTACGTATAATAACATTATCAATTAATGCTGATCGTTGTAGGATTAAAGTAACATGACCTTGATGTTAATGTTGATAATTTCTATTACTTTACTTTCACACTGAAATTAAACACATACTTACTATCTTTTCTAAAAACATAACTAAACCAAACTTACAGATAGGTTTCCATCAAAAGTAATTTGAAAACCTGCTTATATTGGTATACAATGTATATCTTTACCTATTTCAACAGGCCTCCCATTAGCTCTTCATGTATACGTTTCTTGGGTTATTAAACCTTTATCATATCACAACTTATCTAAAATGACCTTCCTGTAAGATCTCTTTAGAATTACCTATAAATGGATTACTTGAGTGATCTTTTACATTTTGATAATTTGGTTCTGATTTACAACATCTATGTATCATTAGGGACATACATGTCTTGTTAGAGAGGTAAGTTTTGATTTCTATAAGAGTTATCTTCCTTTAATAAAATACTGAAAATTAATTTTCTTCATAATGTATTTCTTCTACACTCATTGATTTTGACAAAAATAATAAATAACAACAAAGAAATGTAAAGCTTTTCAAAACTTTTAGTTTAATTGAGATGATATTATACCATTTGACAGAATTCCATGTTTTCTTCTTGTATGTACAAAAATGTATGTATAAGGTTTGTGACAATACATTCTGTGTTTTAGGCCAAGGAAGATGAGATTTCTCGTCTGATTGACATGGTAAAAAAACTTGAGGAGGAACGACGGGATACTGAGAGGAAATTGAGGGAGGAAGCAAGAGAGGAGGTACATTTTAATTTATTACATAAAAGTAAAAAAGTATAAGCTTTTGACCTTAAGAAATTAGAAGCATATGCCTAGAAAAATCTGTGAAAGGATGGTCTGAGAATACCCTGTTACTTACAGGTGCGAACACAGGTGGAGCGGGAGGCACAGTCCCTTCATGCTGATCACCGCCTCCAGATGTCCCGAGAGCGTGAGCAGATGGAAAAGGAAGCTAAGGTGACATTACGAAAACTGACCAATGAGCTGGACGAGGAGAGGCGACAGAGGGAACACTTGGCAGACAAAGTAACTCGTCTTACCAAGGTAGGCCTGTCTCAGTCCAATGAGATCACCATATAATCTACACATGTTCTGTCAAAATTTTTGTTTAATTTGACTTGTTGGGCATGTGATATCTTACATGCAATAGTGCTGCCCCCGGCCATCATTCTGTCATAACATAGTCATTTTCTCAAAGCTGGAGGTGGATGTTGAACTGAGTTTTGATCTGTAATTGAGAAGATACAAGTCAAGCTAATATTTGGTTCTGGTGAGCTTTATCCCCTGTGATGAGATAGAATCAGCTGATGTGCCCATTCTTTTCTTTGTAAACAAGCTTTCAACGGCTACGCATTCCTTCATTTTTTCAGCAAAGTCTTTTCAACTGAATGTGATGCTGTAACTGAATGTAATTTTGGCTCTAATACAAATTTTCATTTTGACCCCTTTTAATAAGAGTTATGGCCTTTAGTTGACATTCTTCATAAGAATTTGTCCAACTATGACATCGTGTATTTTTTCAGGGAATGTTTTCACAGAGGTTCATCTGGATAAAAGTATATCATAAACCACAGATATCTAGTGAAGATTATCACAGGTTTTTGGAAAAAATATAATTTTCAAAATTAGTTCTTCAAAATATATGTGTAATGTATTTGTTTGAGTAATTATTTCTGTGTAATGGCCTGCTGGAGAATTCCAGCTACTTCTTATGTTTGTATTTTTGTGGCCTTAAGGCTGGTATTAAGGAGGTATAATCTGGATAAGTAGTCCGAGTCATTTTGTGTATGTTTAACTATTTATGATCTGGATTAGTGATCATTAGGATTTTATGGGACGATTTAGGGCAAGTTAATCAAAGCAGTATTTCATGTTTGTGGGACAATTATGGTTAATTATTTTTACGATTTTTCTATTGGGGATATATTGCCTCGGGCTTCTGTAATCAATCTTAGTATCTGGATGGTATTATGTGCCATGTACAAAACACTTTGGGTAAGACAGCATTTACAGGGGATGGAGAATATTTTATATGAAATACTCTTAGTATCTGGATGGTATTATGTGCCATGTACAAAACACTTTGGGTAAGACAGCATTTACAGGGCATGGAGAATATTTTATATGAAATACTCTTAGTATCTGGATGGTATTATGTGCCATGTACAAAACACTTTGGGTAAGACAGCATTTACAGGGCATGGAGAATATTTTATATGAAATACTCTTAGTATCTGGATGGTATTATGTGCCATGTACAAAACACTTTGGGTAAGACAGCATTTACAGGGCATGGAGAATATTTTATATGAAATACTCTTAGTATCTGGATGGTATTATGTGCCATGTACAAAACACTTTGGGTAAGACAGCATTTACAGGGCATGGAGAATATTTTATATGAAATACTCTTAGTATCTGGATGGTATTATGTGCCATGTACAAAACACTTTGGGTAAGACAGCATTTACAGGGGATGGAGAATATTTTATATGAAATACTCTTAGTATCTGGATGGTATTATGTGCCATGTGCAAAACACTTTGGGTAAGACAGCATTTACAGGGCATGGAGAATATTTTATATGAAATACTCTTAGTATCTGGATGGTATTATGTGCCATGTACAAAACACTTTGGGTAAGACAGCATTTACAGGGCATGGAGAATATTTTATATGAAATACTCTTAGTATCTGGATGGTATTATGTGCCATGTACAAAACACTTTGGGTAAGACAGCATTTACAGGGCATGGAGAATATTTTATATGAAATACTCTTAGTATCTGGATGGTATTATGTGCCATGTACAAAACACTTTGGGTAAGACAGCATTTACAGGGGATGGAGAATATTTTATATGAAATACTCTTAGTATCTGGATGGTATTATGTGCCATGTGCAAAACACTTTGGGTAAGACAGCATTTACAGGGGATGGAGAATATTTTATATGAAATACTCTTAGTATCTGGATGGTATTATGTGCCATGTACAAAACACTTTGGGTAAGACAGCATTTACAGGGGATGGAGAATATTTTATATGAAATACTCTTAGTATCTGGATGGTATTATGTGCCATGTGCAAAACACTTTGGGTAAGACAGCATTTACAGGGGATGGAGAATATTTTATATGAAATACTCTTAGTATCTGGATGGTATTATGTGCCATGTACAAAACACTTTGGGTAAGACAGCATTTACAGGGGATGGAGAATATTTTATATGAAATACTCTTAGTATCTGGATGGTATTATGTGCCATGTGCAAAACACTTTGGGTAAGACAGCATTTACAGGGCATGGAGAATATTTTATATGAAATACTCTTAGTATCTGGATGGTATTATGTGCCATGTACAAAACACTTTGGGTAAGACAGCATTTACAGGGCATGGAGAATATTTTATATGAAATACTCTTAGTATCTGGATGGTATTATGTGCCATGTACAAAACACTTTGGGTAAGACAGCATTTACAGGGGATGGAGAATATTTTATATGAAATACTCTTAGTATCTGGATGGTATTATGCAATATATTAAAAAAAATTTGGGTAAAGAAGCACTGACATTTTAATTTTGACACAGTTTTTTATTACTTAAACTGCCAGCAGCTATAAAACTCTCATGGTTGTTACACATCCATCATCAAAAACAAACTGAGTCACTAACATACTTATGACATTTATTTGTCTCACATCTTCCCTTTTTTATAGAATCCATCTCAGTGTGATTATATACATTGGGGGACACTCCATCAATAAACAATATTGTCAGATAGGGGATTTGTGATATAATGAAATAGATCAACAAATCAATATCATAAATGTCACTGATCAAGTGTCTCACGATTGTGTCTGTTTATTATAAGTCATCACTGTCTGTCACGACTGTATCTTTAATTTATCATTATATACTCAAGGGGTAAAGAAATGCAGGGTAAATGGCCTGAGCGTTCTGAACTTCCGTCAGCCGTGCCATTGTTTAATGCTATCAGGAATTAAATAAAAATATTGGAAAATGAAATGTCTTGATGAAGACTATCTAATGGTATGAAAAGCAGTGTAACACAATGTCACAACATGTACACTGCTGTGCATGAGATTTTCCTGTTTCGTGCTTTCCCTGGAAGACATCGTCACGCAATACAATAATGCAACTTTCGATACAGGACCATGTGCACTGTAACCTAGAGAGTTTTTCATTGTTTTTGAAGAATTCATTCACAAGATATTGCAAATAATGTCATCCTGTGTTTCTTTAACCTTTGAGAATACATAAAAATGTATCATTAAGGTTATACAATACAGAATTATTACCCCTGTGTCTGTTTACTATCATTACTGTAAATTAATTGTGTTGTTCTGAAATTGAATTTTTTTTTACTTTTATTTTGGATGTTTTCATCATTTGAGCATGTCTATCTATCACATTTATAGAAAATGGCATTTCAAAATGTTAATGCTGATAGCTAAGGAAATTAAATATATTTTTCATCTTTTCACGTAATTCACCAATCACTTTTTTCAGTTATTGACTGATAAAACCTAGATCTTCTTATCTCAACATACATGTACATGCCAGTTTATATATTAAACCAACAATGATTTCTGAACATGCTCATACCAATAACAGATAATTTGATTATGAATCAGTATAGAACATGTAAAGGTATTTGTTGAGTAAATGGTTCAGTGGACATGATAGCTTTCACCTCCACCAGGTGTTTGTGATATGCTCCATTGATATACCTGCTGTCTTTATTGCTCGTTTGTTTGATGTTTGCTTTCTTCAGGTGAGAAAATCAATATTTCTTTCTGCAATGATTTCTCTATATATACATTATCAAACCCTGAAAATGTTTCATTCATGAAAAACTACAAACTATTCTGTTGTGAATCGGCCCCTTTTATTGACCAAGTTTTGCCTGTAGGGTCACATGAGAACCTGGACTTTGTAAATATATATATAATGATTCTGATAGTACTGGCTTTGATCTTTGTAAATATTGTCCAATTGAAAGGCATCCTCAACCAATCAGAACTTCATATTTCATTTGTGTGTTAAAGATAAATTTGATAAACTTTTATCAGTTAGGAATACTAAACTTGTAAAGATGAGAATTTTCCTGAGATTTTCAGCTAATTTTGCAGTTAATTTACTTGTCCCCTTCTGTAGAATACTAGAACTCTAGCTGTAATATGTATAGATCATATGAAATGAGTTATGGATTCCACAGTGTAAAAAATTTTTAGGGTGTGAGTTACACACTTGTATGTCAGGATAAGGATTCCTTATAGTGATCCATTGTTAATTTAAAATACAAGATTTGAAGTCTATACCTATATAAATGGTACATGATATAGCTACTAATGAGGTTTCATGCTTTCAATACTTAATCCATCAATGTCAAACTCACAGTGATCTATAACCAAGTCAGGTACAGAAAATAGGATAGAAAAGGACAGAAGTTTAAGAAATGCTAAGTGCTTTCTTGATTATAAACTTTTATATTTAAAAAAAAATAAATAGATAAAAAAAGATTTGTTCCTAATTGAAAATGGCATAGAATGTAGATTGGTTTTATTTCTAATTCATTAGATTTGAATGAAAAGTAAATTTCAAAAATCAGGTTTTGCAAAAATAGAAATTAAATATTTCATTATTAAAGTATACTGACTACTTAATATTGAGGCACACAAAGTATATTATGAAAGTTTACAGAAAAGTTTCATCAATATTTTTTTATTCACTTATCTACTTTTGTCAATATGCCGTTCTGAAATTGAACTTGATAATAATATTAATACACAGAAGTCATCCAAGTTGAATAATCACACATTTATTGCCAAATTGACATATAGAGGAGATTTGTAGATTTGGTCAAATCCCTGACACCTTCAGAATAATCAGCCTTGAAGCATTTTTACACAAAGCTCCAGAGAGTCATTACCATGCTGTTTAATATTTTATAATCTTTGTATATATTCAGGCAGGCCTAATCAAGGTGTATACAATACATTATCTCTGGTACTACTATATGGGCCATGTGTATTTGTAAATGTTGAAGTTTCCCTTTCTATAAGTGTTTACCAATATAATATAAGCAGTAGATCTACCCAAGCTTACCTCTAATACACCTGAGCCAGACTGACAGGTAGCCCTTCTATGCAACACCTGGAATTTTTACCTGTATGTATTGATTAAAATTCCGCGTACAGGCTAGCTTATAGGCACAGTATTACATGCTGTAGAAAGCAATCGTGAGTTAGTGGTGGACAAATTTGCTGCTTATCGAGTAGAATTACATGGACATGTTATATAGTCGTCATCATGGTTTTGATGCTAATGAGCTTCACCTCACTGTAAACTGTGGATGTTAAGGAGATTTGTCTCATCAAGTGTTGCTGTGAGGTTGAGGTGACCAGCACTTAGTGCACACCTGTAGAGAGAGTCTGTGTGGAAAGTGTCCTGATACTGAGTCAGATCGTCTGTAAGTTGGTGGACACAGGACACCATGGATTTGGATTATGACCAACTGCGGGATATTCGTCAACGATTTTTCTCCTGTTACCAGGTGTGTAATGGTAGATAATGAGGAGGGTTTGGAATGTTAATCATCAGGATCATGATGTATTACAAAGTTTATTTACCAGACTGATGCATGTTACCACCTGTTTGATACTTAAAATGTAGAATTCTCTATATAGGGGTAATCGCATGTGTACAGGGATGTTGGTAGTCAAGGTGGGATTTTGCAGCATATATAAATCGTATGAATACATTGCAAAGTAACCTGTATAAACTTAAACCTGAATAACCAAAATCTGTATAAAACAGAGCATTACCTAAGTATGCTATTTCTAGACAACCATGAAATTTGGTCTTCAGAAGATTTGAACCTAGGTCTTTTGTTGTAACAGTGTTTATTTAGAGTTGAACTGCTATTGAAAATAAGCAGTTCCTCCATTCTGTGGAATACATACATGCTGCGAAATTTGTAAACAAAATTTCGTCTGTGTTGGACTCGGGTGACAAGGGATTTGAGTGTAGAACTTAATGACATGGTATTCTATGTCCTGTTAATATCATAATTACAGGTTATATGGTGTTACCTACATCCTGTTAATATCACGATTGTAGGTTTATATGGTGTTACAGGACTGCCTTCATACAAACTGATGTCCTGTAGATGTTCTAAAATATGTCATTTGATTTTAGTTTAGTTACCTATAGTCTTGTCTTACATCACACTCATTTTTATTTATAAAGAATGTTCTATATAGTTTTGATAGACATAAGTATTGCCTTATCCCCACAGTATTGCCATGAATTGATGTGTACGTGTTGTGGTGGTCCTGTCACTATTATACCAGGTATTTAAAACAATTCAGTACAGGGGAAGCTGATATTACTAATTCATCATCCCAGGGAGAGCCTAATTGATATAATTCATCAGTAAATTGGGGAGAAATCAATAATCTTTAAATAGTTTAACAGACCATTGGTTTAAATTGTACAATATTACTTAATTTATGGTTGATATGGAAACTCACGCTGACATTATCTTTTGAACTTTTCTTCATCAATGCATGGTAGCTGGATAACCTGATTGATGGAAATCAAAATAAAAAATGATCATTGTAGCGAGACTATAGGTTTAACCACTCAATGGTCAGGTAGCTTAATTTATTAAAACATTTGTAAAGGTAAACAATTATTGCAATTTCCTCTTCTGTTTCATTTGACACCTTCCTTTCTGTACAGATGTAAGAGCTGGGTCTCATGTTTTTATGGTGTTGAAGTCCTAGAATAAGTCAATTCCTGGTTATCAGCTAACTTTGTTTCTGTTTCTGCCTTATATGTGAAACCCTGAAGTTGTACACCAACAAAAGGTTCTATAAGGTTTAATGTGAATAATTCATACTACCATACCCACAAAAGGTTCTAAAATATTGAATATGAATAATGGAATAATGCATGGTTGGAAGTCTTCACTGATGGAACAACAAATGCATGAATTTTTAAAAACTATCAACTATTCCATATAGCTCTGCTGGTTAGATGTTTGTCTAGTCATCCCTAACCAGTACCTCAGCTGGTCAGAGCTTTTGTCTGGTTGTCTGTTACCTGTAGCTCAGCTGGTCAGAGCTTTTGTCTGGTTGTCTGTTACCTTTAGCTCAGCTGATCACAGCTTTTGTCTGGTCATCTGTTACTGTAGCTCAGCTGGTCAGAGCTTTGTCTGGTCATCTGTTACCTGTAGCTCAGCTGGTCAGAGCTTTTGTCTGGTCATCTGTTACCTGCAGCTCAGCTGGTCAGAGCTTTGTCTGGTCATCTGTTACCTGTAGCTCAGCTGGTCAGAGCTTTTGTCTGGTCATCTGTTACCTGTAGCTCAGCTGGTCAGAGCTTTGTCTGGTCATCTGTTACCTATAGCTCAGCTGGTTTGAGCATAGTCTGGTCATCTGTTACCTGTACCTCAGCTGGTTTGAGCATTGTCTGGTCATCTGTTACCTGTACCTCAGCTGGTTTGAGCATTGTCTGGTCATCTGTTACCTGTACCTCAGCTAGTTTGAGCATTGATTTGTCGTCCCTAACCTGTTCCTCAGCTGGTTTGAGCTTTGTCTGGTTGTCCCTAACCTGTACCTCAGCTGGTTTGAGCATTGTCTGGTTGTCTGTTACCTGTAGTTCAGCTGGTCAGAGCTTTTGTCTGGTTGTCTGTTACCTGTACCTCAGCTGGTCAGAGCTTTTGTCTGGTCATCTGTTACCTGTAGCTCAGCTGGTCAGAGCTTTGTCTGGTCATCTGTTACCTATAGCTCAGCTGGTTTGAGCATAGTCTGGTCATCTGTTACCTGTACCTCAGCTGGTTTGAGCATTGTCTGGTCATCTGTTACCTGTACCTCAGCTGGTTTGAGCATTGTCTGGTCATCTGTTACCTGTACCTCAGCTAGTTTGAGCATTGTCTTGTCGTCCCTAACCTGTTCCTCAGCTGGTTTGAGCTTTGTCTGGTTGTCCCTAACCTGTACCTCAGCTGGTTTGAGCATTGTCTGGTTGTCTGTTACCTGTAGCTCAGCTGGTCAGAGCTTTTGTCTGGTTGTCTGTTACCTGTACCTCAGCTGGTCAGAGCTTTTGTCTGGTCATCTGTTACTGTGCCTCAGCTTGTCAGAGCTTTTGTCTGGTTATCTGTTACTGTACCTCAGCTTGTCAGAGCTTTTGTCTGGTTGTCTGTTACCTGTAGCTTAGCTCGTTAGAGCTTTTGTCCGGTCATCTGTTACCTGTAGCTCAGCTGGTCAGAGCTTTGTCTGGTTGTCACTAACCTGTAGCTCAGCTGGTTTGAGCATGGTTGTCCCTAATCTGTGGATACTTGTAATACATGTATCTAGATTTACAGGTGGTCCGAAATTTAAAATCCAATAAAGTCTCCTCCTTTTTCATATCTTGTTGTATAATGGTTTCACAATTGATATAAAAATTCCTACTGAAAGCATTATTAGTTATTTGATACCTTAAACAAATCGTCCCCTTTAATTTCACCATTTGTGAGCTCAGAGATTTATTGATAAATTATGTAAAGACTGTGTAGCCAAGTCTTGTCAGTGTGAAAACATAACACTTTTAAGATCAAATTAAAATTTTTGATATTGTTCCTGTTAAGTCTGGCCAGATAAAAGTAAGAAGATTGATGAGAAATAAACATACAAAAAATATCCAATTAATTCAGAGAGATGGTTTAAGTGACACAAGAAGAGGCTATGCAGCAGTGTCCAGATTTAGTATTCCATGGCTATCAGTCTTCTGTCATTTTCTGTCATTTTCGATGTCAATTTTCTCTGATGTTTCTTGATGTCCGTATTCTCTGATGTCATCCCTATTTTTATCACCTTGTAGTAAGGTGTAATATTTTGTCATTCACTGTTGATTCACAATCAGAAGAACTTAAGCCCTTACTTATATAATGTATAGATAGAAAGTCTTTTAACTGCATGTTGTTGACAATGGATGTTTTATGAGAAACTCTTGAAACTGAATTACAAAGACAAGAACCAATGTTTTATAATTTACTAGTCATATATCTAGGTACTCCAAATCTCAGTTCTGTTGTTATAAAGTCTTAGATCCAATCCTACAGCATCAGCACTTTCAATGCCTTGTTAACTTGAAGACTTTGTAAAATTTATTTCTGTGATTTATTACATAATATTTTTCAAATTAAAAAACTGAAGAAGCAGGTAGTGGAATATATTGTCCTCACACAAAGATGGAAATTGAAACGATATTTCATCTTGATAAAATTTTATTATTCCTTGGTACATGGTGTTTTATTTAATGTTAAGCTGTGAGTACTGTGATATAATGTTGAGTGTTTGTGGAGAGAGATAAGGTTGCCAGGGAATCATGGTCAGATATCATTAGTCTGTTCTTCCCACCTTGTATTCATATAAATTTTATTGTTTTACAATATTTATTGTTTATTTATTTGAAATATTTCACAGGGTTGGGTAAGGAATGGGAAATAAGATCAACACATAGGCAGCCATGTTAAAATGATAGCCAAAATATACCCTAATTATTTCACACTGTTGTCACTATCACTTGAATGTGTGCCATAGTGTTTGACATTACACTTGATATATGAAAACCTGTACATACAGCACATTATTTTTCTTGTTAGAGTCTATAGTCTCTGACTTGGATGATCTGTGTAACAGGTATTACCTTGGTAAATTAATTGATAATCCTTATCAAGTGGGGTGGGGGTTGGTTGGTTGCCGACAGTGGGGGAGAGAGGAAGGGGGGGGTGGGGGGGGGGAGCAGGCAATGTTTATTGGTGAACAGTATTCATTTATAATTCAAAATATAGTTCAATTTTGAGGATGTTTCATGTTATGTGAGTATTTCATGGTCAGAAATCAATGTGCCTGTGTTTGTGTTTCACTTAGGACTTGTCATGTTTATGACCCATAGGTAATTTAATACTGAAAGCCATCTTATATCAATCCAGCTGTATTGATAACAGACCAGTTTAGGTGTTTTGTGATGGAGATGAAAAGAAACAGGGATGTTTTTGTATTAATTTTTATCAGAGAAAAGGATATCAGTCACCCTTTTAATTTATGGGTTTAAAGGTCCTGAGTAAGTTAGGTTCGATGATTATTACAGTAGAAATAGTCCTATTGTTGTGTGACGTTTACTTGTCCTAGCCTGTCTGACATGTCAGAGGCACAGTGTATGGAAACTGGTGCAAGATTGAGAGGGTTGGGGTTAGGGTTAGGTGGATAAGGAAAATGTAAGGGTAAGTTTTGAAATAAGAAATGAGATTCAGAGGGCAGGGGTTAGGGATGGAGTAAGGTGGGGGGGAGGTAAGGGTTGATATTGAAATAAGAAATACGATTGAGAGGGCAGGGGTTATTGGTGGAGTAAGCTAGGGGGAGGTAATGGTTGATTTTGAAATAAGAAATGAGATTGAGAGGGCAGGGGTTAGCAGTAGAGTAAGATGGGGGGGAGGTAATGGTTGATATTGAAATAAGAAATGAGATTCAGAGGTTTAGGGTTTGGCTGGGGTGGGATGGGGAGAGGTAAGGGATAGTTTCAAAATTAGAAATGAAATTGAACATATAGGGGTTATGGTGAGGTGGTGTAGGGAAATCACTCTTATTATGGAATAAAAGAAAAAATACATAAATATATCAAGAAAGATGGCATTATTTTTGTGCTTAATTGTCCTTTTGAACATACCCATGTTAAAAAGATGTATTTTAATCCATTAAAAACAATAGAGGGTTGATATCTAAATTGCTTTACATTCCTGATAGGTAATTATATACATTTTAATTACTTTCTTATCTTTATACAAGCCTGTACATGACTGTGATCAGGCAAAGCTTTTTAGAGATACAGATTATAGTGAAGCCTCTAATCAGTGTTTGTATGGATTTTATCAATACTTAGAGTACTTCTTTTATTGAACACAACACAACACAATTTAACTGTTTAAAACAAAATGATAATAATTTGTATGACTCAATGTCTTTAAATCTCCAATCTTTCTCACTGTATTGGATTATCAGCATTGTTCTCACCACACATACAATATCTGTTTACTTTCATTAGTTCTTTGTTTACCCAATCTAACATACACAAATTGGTCACACTGTAATTTGAATGACTTTTTGACACACAAAGACTTCAGGTGATTTAAAAGTTAAGGTCATGTTTATAACAAATATTATCCTTTCAGTGTTATAATTGGAAATATTTTGAAATTACTTGATGTTTCAAGCATTTGTTGTACTGTGATTTTGATTTTTGGTGTGATTTGTTGAAATTGACCAGATTTGTTCAGATAGTCATTCTTTAAGGATATATGTTAACCATACAAAAGATGTTTAAGTATTCTTTTAAACAAAAAAATTCTTCCTGTGATGGACCTGTCTACATAAAGGCTACAATTAGTCAGAAACTCTACCTGGTATATCCCCTAAACTCTAAACTCTACCTGGTATATCCCCTAAACTCTACCTGGTATATCCCCTAAACTCTACCTGGTATATCCCCTAAACTCTACCTGGTATATCCCCTAAACTCTACCTGGTATATCCCCTAAACTCTACCTGGTATATCCCCCAAACTCTACCTGGTATATCCCCCAAACTCTACCTGGTATATCCCCCAAACTCTACCTGGTATATCCCCTAAACTCTACCTGGTATATCCCCCAAACTCTACCTGGTATATCCCCTAAACTCTACCTGGTATATCCCCTAAACTCTACCTGGTATATCCCCTAAACTCTACCTGGTATATCCCCTAAACTCTACCTGGTATATCCCCTAAACTCTACCTGGTATATCCCCTAAACTCTACCTGGTATATCCCCTAACTCTACCTGGTATATCCCCTAAACTCTACCTGGTATATCCCCTAAACTCTACCTGGTATATCCCCTAAACTCTACCTGGTATATCCCCTAAACTCTACCTGGTATATCCCCCTAACTCTACCTGGTATATCCCCTAAACTCTACCTGGTATATCCCCTAAACTCTACCTGGTATATCCCCTAACTCTACCTGGTATATCCCCTAAACTCTACCTGGTATATCCCCTAAACTCTACCTGGTATATCCCCCAAACTCTACCTGGTATATCCCCTAAACTCTACCTGGTATATCCCCTAAACTCTACCTGGTATATCCCCTAAACTCTACCTGGTATATCCCCTAAACTCTACCTGGTATATCCCCCAAACTCTACCTGGTATATCCCCTAACTCTACCTGGTATATCCCCCAAACTCTACCTGGTATATGTATATCCCCTAAACTCTACCTGGTATATCCTCTTAACTCTACCTGGTATATCCCCCAAACGCTACCTGGTATATGTATATCCCCTAAACTCTACCTGGTATATGTATATCCCCTTAACTCTACCTGGTATATCCCCTAAACTCTAAACTCTACCTAGTATATCCCATAAACTCAACCTAGTATATCCCTAACTCTACCTGGTCATAAGGTCCATTTGTTTAACCAATTCATCACCATGGGTGCTTAATTTCAGAAAATGATAACTGAGAACCTTTCATAATTAAGAAGATTCTATTCTAAATCACTTTGTGATTTTACAGGGATCTTGAGACGTAACAAATATGTTATTCAAGCTTTATAAGCCAATTTAATCTTTAAAACTGGCATGGAAACTGAGTCTGACCATGATTGTTTTTCTTACAGGATTTAGAGGAGGGCAAACAGCAGAATAAACAAGCCATGCATGATAAAATGGTGGCTGTAGCAAAAGCAAAGGATAATGTCCGCAATGAAATGCAAGCAGAGTTTGACAAAGCCAAGGACAAAATGACGCAGGTCAGTTAATATGTAAATTATCAAGGATGAAATGACACAGGTCAGTTCATATGTAAATTAACAAGGACAAAATGACGCAGGTCAGTTAATATGTAAATTATCAAGGATGAAATGACACAGGTCAGTTTATATGTAAATTATCAAGGACAAAATGTCACAGGTCAGTTAATATGTAAATTAACATAATCACCGTAGTCATTTATTACAGTTTATTTCAAATATCATTACGACCAAATTTCTACTTTTTTATCTTAAGGATTACCAACGTGAAATTGACAAACTCACAGAGATTGTCAGACAACAGGAAGAAGAGTTACGGAAATTGAAGACAGAGCGTATCCAATGGATACACCAGGACAGACAGAACTCTACGGTGTTAGACAAGTTGGAACGCACTGTTGTTAATGAAGTCAATGAAGAATGTCGCAGAACTTCCAATGTCCTCGGTGTAGGTCCACGCAAGGTCAACATAGCAAGGTAGGTCTCTGTTATTAACAGGAGTAAGTCATCGCACGGTCGACATATCAAGGTAGGTCTCTGTTATTAACAGGAGTAAGTCATCGCACGGTCAACATATCAAGGTAGGTCTCTGTTATTAACAGGAGTAAGTCATCGCACGGTCAACATATCAAGGTAGGTCAATGTTATTAACTGGTGTAGGTCCTTGCAAGGTCAACATATTAAGGTGATCAATGTTGTCACTAGATGTAGGTCAACTTAAGGTCCCATGCATGACGAAATCAGGTCAATGTTGTCACTGAATGTTGGTTGATGTAAGGCCAACTTATTAAGGTAGGTCCAATTGGATAATAGAGAAACATTATACAGGCAGTTCACTGAAGTTTGCGCTTGTCTTATATTCAATAGAAGATAGTCAAATAATAGTTTAATTTTATTCATTTATTTATAAAGAAATTATTTCGTAACCTGATAAAAGCTAAAGTTGTAAGTAACTTTTCTGTCCTTTTCAGTTTCCAAGGTGATAGTCAAATAAGAACACCAACAACGTCAGCCTTGGTAAGTAGTCGTATATTACATGGTATCAATGTTTACTACCGTAACAATTATACACTGTTAAGTATACATCAGTCACACATTGTAAAGCTAGAATTGCTCAAGTCAGCTTTCATTGATAACAATGGTGAATTATTTGCTTTTCATTTATCATTATTTATTCCCTTCTTTGGTGCTTAATTACCTCCCCTTATCATAGAGGAATTACCTCCCTTCCCTCGCATTTTAACTGATAAATAACTCCCTGATCCCTTTCCTGATTATGAATAATTTTCCATTTCTTATTTATTCTTCAGTATAACTGATACATTTATATTGTTTCTGTAGTCAGATGATATATTATATATATCAGACATGTTCTATTCCTCACTAAGAAGTGTCACCCTTTGAGATAAAATACTACATACTTTGATTTTATACTGCAAATACAAACTATTACAAACTTGAGCAAGTCTAGATCAGTCTTTGTATACATATCACATTCATCAATTGGCACCAATATATATTTCACATACTTAATTTTTGTAGTACTTAGGCATATATGTAGTTACTTGAAATATAGACCATATTGTTGTCTTGTCAATATTGATTTCTTATTCCTAACATGGTTAAAAACAGGAGAGACAAATACTATGGCAAATATAATTCTCAATTTCGAAATAGTCGGGGTTTGATATTTTAGCTTTAGTCTCATTGCTAAGGTGACAGAGAACACAACCCTCTGTGATTTTGGTGCTTAATATCAAAGCCTTAGTGTCGATGTCTAGGGAGTGGAGGGCACCATGTTCTGTGATTCTGGTGCCATGCATTGTAGCTTTAGCCCTGTTGTCTAGGTAACGGAGGGCACGACCGTCTGTGATCCTGGTGCTCTGTATTGTGGCCTAAGCCCGGTTGTCTAGGTAACGGAGGGACCCACCCTCTGTGATCCTGGTGCTCTGTATTGTGGCCTAAGCCCAGTTGTCTAGGTAATGGAGGGCACCACCCTCTGTTATCCTGGTGCCTTGTATTGTGGCCTAAGCCCAGTTGTCTAGGTACCGGAGGGCACCACCCTCTGTTATCCTGGTGCCTTGTATTGTGGCCTAAGCCCAGTTGTCTAGGTACCGGAGGGCACCACCCTCTGTGATTCTGGTGCCTTGTATTGTGGCCTAAGCCCCCTTGTCGTAGTAATGGAGGGCACCACCCTCTGTTATCCTGGTGCCTTGTATTGTGGCCTAAGCCCAGTTGTCTAGGTACCGGAGGGCACCACCCTCTGTGATTCTGGTGCCTTGTATTGTGGCCTAAGCCCCCTTGTCGTAGTAATGGAGGGCACCACCCTCTGTGATTCTGGTGCTTTATATCAAAGCATTAGTGTCATTGTCTGGGAAACAGAGGGCACCACCCTCTGTGATCCTGGTGCCTTGTATTGTGGCCTAAGCCCGGTTGTCTAGGTAACGGAGGGTACCACCCTCTGTGATCCTGGTGCCTTGTATTGTGGCCTAAGCCCGGTTGTCTAGGTAACGGAAGGAACCACCCTCTGTAATCCTGGTGCTTTATATCAAAGCATTAGTATCGTTGTCTAGGTAATGGAGGGACCCACCCTCTGTGATCCTGGTGCTTTATATCAAAGCATTAGTGTCATTGTCTGGGAAGCAGAGGGCACCACCTCTGTTATCCTGGTGCCTTGTATTGTGGCCTAAGCCCAGTTGTCTAGGTAACGGAGGGTACCACCCTCTGTGATTCTGGTGCTTTATATCAAAGCATTAGTGTCATTGTCTGGGAAACAGAGGGCACCACCCTCTGTTATCCTGGTGCCTTGTATTGTGGCCTAAGCCCAGTTGTCTAGGTACCGGAGGGCACCACCCTCTGTGATTCTGGTGCCTTGTATTGTGGCCTAAGCCCAGTTGTCTAGGTAACGGAGGGTACCACCCTCTGTGATTCTGGTGCTTTATATCAAAGCATTAGTGTCATTGTCTGGGAAACAGAGGGCACCACCCTCTGTTATCCTGGTGCCTTGTATTGTGGCCTAAGTCCCGTTGTCTAGGTAATGGAGGGCACCACCCTCTGTGATCCTGGTGCCTTGTATTGTGGCCTAAGTCCCGTTGTCTAGGTAACGGAGGGCACCACCCTCTGTGATCCTGGTGCCTTATGATACATTTTCTATACCAGGTCCAACAGGAAGGATGGTATAACAATGGATATACTGAGGTTTGTTTAATACTCACAGGGCCTTAAAACCACCACACAAAAAAACTTCATGTTTAAAGTTCAGTCTTCATAAACACTTACAGCAAGTATGTTTTCTTGTTCTTGATTAAATGGTTAAACTTACCTGGTACTGATTCTACCTTGAGTCAAAGCATCAAATTGATGTCGTCAAGGTTTAAGGTCCCTTTGAAATTCCAAGATAAAAGTTGTACCCAAAATAGAGGAAATAATTCAGATTATCAGAAAATACACATTTGCAAATAAATTTGTTCTTGTTAGATGATCAATGAAAATTGACATATCTAGGTTGATAATCAATAATTTTCTAGTGAGTTACTAATTCTGACTAGATACAGGATGAATTGACAAGTCCTGCTGGGCTGTATAATATAGTGTGGTGGTTTTATTGGTCCTGGTACCTGTCGCTGTATGTGTCGCTTCATCTGTAGTCTGAACCGCTGTATGTTAATAGTGCTCGGTACATCATCTATATTAATGTACTGTGTTCAGAATTTAATTTTTCTTTCATTTTATAGACAAAATTGAAGGAGCATGCTGAACATTCATGCCAAAACTGTATTGGAATGTTTTGTAGCAAAGCTGGAATTGATTTCAAAATGCATGACATTACACTAGAAAACATCCTTTTTCTTTTTATCATACAGATTTGATGTAATTTTCATTTATTGCTAAATTGCATGATTAATAGATGTGAATATTAAATAAATCAGAACAAAACTGTTTACTACAAATCAAGTTTTAAGAAGCAATGCTTTCACAGGCATTTACATCTAACAATAGTGTCTTTGAAAACAGGTAGAGGCTTAAGAACTGTCCAGGAGTTCTCAAAAAAAAAAAAAAAAAAAGAGACAAAAATTAAATTCCAATAGGTACTAGGATTTTAAGGTGTTGTTACTGTCTTCTGAAACATAAAACAGTTCAGTATTTGTATGTAGGTAAATCTTTTAAATTTTATTCTTTTTTTATAATAATTTCATGTCAGTTTGTGCTTTTATTCAATCTAGTTTATTAACATGACTAATATTAAAACAAGTACCTGTTATAATTTACAAACCATGGCAAATATTTTTTGAGAAATTAGGACCTAATATAGAACTGTAGTCTAATCCTTTTATTGTAGATAATGAGTAGTTATTCAATTACATTACTTTTTAAACTTCTGTTTCCTTATCTAACCATTCCAGTGATGATGTAGAAGCTTATCACTTTCAGATAAGGAATGAGTCTGGTTGCTAGAAGTATTTTTAATCAAATTTGATACTTGATATATTTTTAAGTGTGGAGGATAACATCTACATTCAAACATACAAAGACTCCCTGAATCATGTTAACGAATGTTTTACAAAAAAATTCAAAGCAAAAGTTTTACAAAACATTGACTTTAGTTGTAACAGACTTCATGTCTCTGTTTTGTTCCTGGAATAAGTTCATATTTGGTGAAAACACTCTTACCAATCCAAAGTCCTACCATAAATTTCTGTTCAAAGAAAAAATTTAATCTTAAATTTGTGAAGCAGAACGGTACTGAAAATTCTCTCCAAATGTCACATTTTACAGTGAGATATTTTAAAATTTTTAATTTAATTGCCTGATGTTGAAGATTTTATTAATAAAATCTTTCAGCATGAGAATAACAACTAATATTCTGATATTATAGCAATGTGCTTTGATATCTAGATGTCAGTCTTTCTGTTTGGTGATCTCATAACTTTGTATAATGATCTCGTTCATTTTTGTACTGATTTCAACAATTTTGTGTGAGTTATGTCATAATTTTGTGTGAATGATGTCATAATTTTGTGCGATTTGATGTCATGGCTTTGCGTGTTGTGTAACAGGCTAACTTGCGGGCATGTAATGAGGAACTGCGTAACCTTGTGCAAGAACTCAAACAAGAACTAAAACGTCAAAAGTCCTCCATTATGAGGACAGAGCGTGACAAGGTAGGACTGATCTGAGAAAAATAGTCTGTTGGGTTGGATAATTGATTAATTTCCAATTAATTGATTTTGATTTGATATACATTAGTACTGCTGTTTCTGCAAATTTAATTTCTCAGGAATCAATTATGTATTCATATGCTGAAATTTCCATTGGTTCATGTCAGTTTAGTTCTGTGTCAATTAAAGGAGAAACCTAAGATAAACTACAGCATGTAAAACATTAACTTTCTCTGCATGGATTGATACATATGGTTTGATAGCAATTTTATTGCATGATGATAATTGGTAGCATACTTATGTTATTTTTGGATAACATTATACTTTAATCTGCATGAAATAATATATTTTTCAACAATAATTTATTTTACCGAGTGCTTTGAATTACAGATTGTTTCAATAAATATGAATTTAACTTTCAGAGTTTTTAAACTTGACTTGTTGAATAATTTTCTGTGATACGACAATGACTGTAGGCCTGTACATTCAGGCAGGACCCATGGAAAAGCGAACAGGTTTAATTCCAATATATAACACTGATTATCTGGATGTATTACAGGAGGAAATGGTGCAGAAGATTAAAGAACAACTGGAAAAGGAGAAAAATATGGAACTGGAAAGACTGAAGGCAAAATTAGCAAAGGTATGTACTAGGATTTTGTCCTTGATCATCACTACAATATTTACATATATGATACAGGAAAGTGTAAAACAATGTAACAATCCTACAAGGCATTCAAATCTCATGATTGCAGTTGTTACCCAGCCAACAATATTTTTATATCTTGATGAACCTTGAAATGAAATGTTTACAGACATGAATAGAAAATAATTGTTGTTTTATGTGTAAATGAAATTTTATTTGTATTTTGTCTTTGAATTTGACTTCATTATCTACCATTCCTACAGGGATCTCAGAATGAACTTCGTGAAACGTTCATTCAGAACATGCCCAACAACGATTTGGCAGCAAGCATGTAAGAACTCTGACCAACAGGAACATTTGATGCTGTTCTGTGACTAATTATCTCCCCTGTTTCTGCTACAGCATGCTTTATTTAACCATTATTGACAAAATGTTATGGTAGAACTTGTCTTATCTGACACCTGATGCAGTTTTTAACACAGTTTGATCTGATTCATGTGAATTCATCAGTTATTTATTGTAAAAAAGTTGACAACAATTAAAAACACAACACCATTTTTAAAAGGATCATGACTTTCAGAACATTTTTCTACATACTTTCTTATTTATCACAGAAAAAAATACTGTCACGAGTTTGTGAATTAATTCATAATACAAAAATTGATAAAGATAAATACATAATCATAATATTTCTGAAGTTAAACAATTTAACCAGCTCTCAAAAACGTTTTTTCACCTGTAATGTTGAAGGTGTATCTACCGTAGACAGGTTCTACTTATAATGTACCTAGACACTGCAGGTCTTGTTAGAATGTTTCATAACCTGAATACATGGAAAGTTAGGACTTTATTCAGTAGATCTAGACTGACAGATGCTTGCTGCTAATTTTACTTATTTTTTTTACCTTTTTTACCAGACATAAACATATACTTTATACTTGTAAAAACATGTTATATTGGAATGGGTTTGGAGTGGGTTGTAAAGTTATGTATGTATTATACAAAACTGCATTATTCAAATTGGGGAACCTTGCTTGTTGCCTACATATAGAACCAACAAAATTTTAGTTGAGAAATTTGGAAGCTTCAATTTCAAATCAGGATATTTTGATGATTAGGTCTTTAAGTGTGAAGCTTGAAAAAATCCCTCGTAAAATGATATGATTTTGGGTCATACAGCAAAGCCCATAGGGGCATCTGATTAGAGGTAGAAAATGGCACACCTGGATACGATGATCATTGGGTTAGGGAAATGGACCCTCAGTCCATCGTACAGGTGTAAAGGCTGTTGTTTATGTCTGCTATAGTAAGACTAACACCTTGCTGATTGATATTAACCAGAGAAATTTGTTATGATTGTACAAAATCATCAATAAATCAACCTGTAAGTTTAGCCAATTAACAATGAATTAGATATCAATTATAGATCATGTACATTCAGTAAATTAAGTTAAAACATTCATCTACATAGTTGTAAAGAAGTTAGCTAAAGCTTGATGGTTTTTGAGAAAAGGAGCCCACTTTGTTAACTCGTAAAATGTATCTTATCTGAAATTTTACAATCATATGACTGTGAAAGCAATTTGTAGTTTACATATTCAACTTTTCTTATTGTGGTGGTATGCAAGATGATTAATTTACACAAATTTTACTATTTCTTGCATTAAAAGAAAGTAAATTTTGGAATAGGGAATAACAGTTGTCAAATAGATTTAATTGGTTTATTGGTATTAGAACATTCAGTTAAGGGTTTTGATATTTAAATAATTAAAGAAGTATTACAAAATAAGGTTGATTCATTGGTGATATTCTTGTTTTTTTTTAATGCCACTATTTTGCATCAGAGTGTTTGCTAATTACTAATTAATTAGGAGCATGCTTTGGAGAAGAACAGACTGAACAGGACTTACATGGAGAGAGACAGAAACCACCTCCATTCTCTACGTAAAAAGGATGAAGAACTAAGTTGTCTGAAGAAAAACTTTGATACATGGAAATCACAAACAGATGCCCTGTTTAACATACGGGAAGAAAATGAAAAGTTGGAAAATGAAATGTAAACACTAAGTGTTAAGTGTTTGGCACTGTGTGTGGTGTGTCATTTAATTTGGCACTGTTTGTGGTGTGTCATTCTGCACGTCCATTTTTCTCACCCAATACTAAAAACTAGTGTGATTTAAAATTATAAATTCATTTGAATTTTATTCATCTTATCACACTTCATCACATGATTCAAACCAAACATTTTGAAATTATGATATTGTTAATGTATTCTATAAGAGTAAGATGCTAGTTTGGCTACCACAGGTGTGGTTTTAGAAGTAAAAGTAGGGAGGAGGCTGGGGGCACAGTTATTGACACTATACAACTATATTAACTTAACAAAATGTTTAGTTCAGATAGATAAAAAGTGAGATGTTTTTGTCACAGTAGGTATTTTCTTATTCTTTGGTAATTTTGTTTATCTTGTCCCAACAGGCTACAAAGAGGTTTCAATCATTACTGATAAATATTTTAAAAACCTATAAAATCTTTAAAAGATGACATGGAATCATAAATGTGGTAGTTATGTTGTATTTCTGGTCCCTTGTTTCAATCCAAAGTCCTGATTTCCTGTTCTGTCTAGTTCTCTTTTCCTAAGTTTGTCTTCTCACACATTTAAATCTGTGTTTTTGTTGACAACTCTTGATATAATATTTTGTTTATAATTTGTATATAATTTGATGTTTTCGTGGTTATCTATTAGCATTAATAGGACCAATTTAAATGATAATTGTTTTGATTTGATAAAAAGATTTGTAAGTTTGATTTAAAAACCAATCACCAATCACAAACAAAATTACAGGTTTGAACGTGTGAACGCCTGCTGGTGATTAGACCTGTTAATGATCTTTGCTTCTCTATAAATCTGGTGGCTAGTGTGTGAGATAACTAAATGTTGAACTGTACAACATGGCTATCATTTCATTGTTGCTGTCGTACATAACCATACTTGTAAACAATATTCTTAAAACTGGTAAGATGTTCCACATTCTTTAAACATCGGCGTTTTTATTTCAGGTCATGTTTATAACTATTTATTTATTATAAAACTTGTCAATATCATTTCCTACCTATTGGAGATTTGTAGATAATCATATTGTTAAAAATCAATCTTAGAAAAAACCTGTCATGATGAAACAATGTTTTTTCCCCTCCTTTTGTTTTTTATATTCTGATAATTTCTTTTGTTAGAAACTTTTAGCCTAATGTAAATCTGAGCTGATAATTAAGTTATCAAGTTAAACTTCAGTTTATAATTGGTGGAGTTTCACAAGCTTCCAGATTTCTCTAAACTTTTGTTGGTTCTATTTGTAGGCAATACAGCAAGCCCCCAAAGGTTCCTCAATATGAGTTTAAACCCAGGAGTGATCTCCAACAGCAAGAAGTGGATCGACTGGAGCGGGAAATTAAACGATTAGCAATGGTATGTCAGAGTTACCTCCCTTCATCTAATTGGATGTTTAGATGTTGTGTTTTCATTGTTCTTCGTTCGTGTGGCATCATTTATTAGGCACAATATTATTGGTGTGAGCTTATTGTATGTATAGATTTTTTTTCCTTCGGGTGAAATCCTTTGATTTTTAGACAGGACATTAATAATGACAGTTTTAGTAACTCAATCACTGGGTTAGGCATGTCAGTAGCTGGTGCATGATTTCTTAGTCATAACATTTTCTTCATTATATACATATAAATATGCATGACGAGTTATCCAAATAATGACCTCTTTTGTGTACATCTTAATTTAAACCTTTTATTTATAAAGACTACAAATAAATAGTCACAATATACTGCCTAGCTATAGAGAACTTCCTTTTAGCTCAATTGATTTAGTCTAAGATTAGGAAACCAGAGGTCCTGGGTTCAAATCTAAGTGAAGACATGGAAATAAATAATGACCTCTGTTACGCTATCAATTATACAGTTAACGTGTTTATAGTTAACACCTATAGAATGGTGATTTAATCTTTATTGCTACCTATATAAAAAAACATATACAAATGTAAATTACTTTGGTGTGCCAATTTTGATTCTGTTAGATATCTGAATGGTAGGATAACTTATAGAAGCTTATATGTTTTTATATATATTGTATTATCTGTGTGGTATATACGACTGTATTTGTGTGGTGAATCTCTGCTTGTTGATAAAACGTTCACAAGTGTGTTAATACTGTCTACGTAATTAACAATGCTACTACGCTGTCCTATATGTCTTTAGTTAACAGTTTCTGCACTTATTCACAAAAGAGTTTAACAACTCTTATTAAAATAGTTGTATTTATTATGGAAAATATAGTGAATGATCGGCATATCCAGCAGTTCTGTGAAAGTTGTGAGCTGATGGTGAAAACTTCAAAAATGGTGATGGAATTTAAACACAAGAGAAAACCTTAAGTGGTGTTTATCAGCTTCGGTACTGATAACTCTTACATATAATTTATCATTTTTTTAGCTGGTTCCAACTTTAGCAGTTTTACCAAAAGCTTGAAGTGACTATTTTTAGGAAGCCATAAGACTATTGTTTAATTGTCTTATTATGTATCGTATTATATCTTATTTACAAGAATTTTTTTGTGGTTTTGTTCCAACCTCAAAAATAACTTTAAAAGATTAAAAAAAACCCAAAATAATGACATTTACTAAATTGTGTATCTTACCTGTGAAACACTTACAGACATTAGCACACTTATGGATTGTGTCCTTCAATCTGTCTGCATGACCTATATTAATGTGTACTTCTTTCTCTCTCTATCTCATTCTTCTGAGTGTAGCACCAAAAACGACTGTTGGGTCAGACGCCCTCTAATCGCCAGACTAATGACGATATTAACGCATCCAAAATGATACAACACCTGCAGATGCAGGTGGCACAGCTTAACGCAGAAAATAGTTCACTACGTGGAGAACGACTTGCATCCTATTCTGTACCTGATCTCAGCAACCCCTCATATTATCAGCCAGGGGTCCGAGTAAGTACTGGGTTGTGGACATTGCTCCTGATCATGACCATGTGTGATGTGCATTAATTTGTTGGTGCACTGATTTGTGTAAAGTGTGTCTGATTGATACATATGGGTGTAAGTCCAATGATATGATTTTTTCATAGATTTAGCATTCAAAATATTATTACATTAAAAGTGAGTGGAGTTTTAAGAAATTCTGAAGGCAGAGTTCAAGAAAGATTATTAAAAGATTTTTTTCTATAACTATAATCAGGAGATATATGGAGAGAGTTGAAAATATTTCTGACCTGTAGATTATTGGGAGATATAAATGGTCTGGATTACAACAGCTGGCCCTGCTTTATTTGTAATGTGTTACAATTGATAAGGTGTATAGTAACACCTTGAAAGTGATATTTTGGTGGTTGTTTTTCTGTTTGGTAATGTGGTATGTGCTATGTCCCTTCTTATCTGAGGGTATGTCAGGAGATTGTCTCCGCTTTGTTTTATCCATGTAAGTAAAATATTTCTAAATGTTTTATATACACATGATATATATATACATATACCATACTGAAGAAATAATAAACTAACTTCCAGAAGGAAACTTAAAAAAAATCATTACGACTTGTTAAAATTAACAATAAACTCACAACTATTCTAACTTTTAATGCCTATAAAGTATGTGTTTATTTACAAATATTATATCAACTATAGTAACATCTATTTGATTGTGAAATCATGTCTTCAGTGAATTTGATACAAATATCTTATGAATGATTTTGTTCCCCAACTTTAATTTCATTTCAAAAGAAGAGTACAGATGACCAGATTGTATCTTCTCTATTTAAATTTTTTTATTATTCTGTTGTTTTTGTCAAGCTCAAGTTGAGACTAGCAGCTTTAAGTATGGTGATTTCTGAAGTTATATAATGGTAGTTACTGATAGGTTTTTTCCCTAGCAAGCAATTACAGCATAACCTATATTTGACAGACAATGGGAAGGTCCCCTTCACCTACACCTCACCAAGAGCGTATGATCAACTTCCTGGCCCATCGCACTAAGGCAGCAGAGTTAGAGTCGGATATGGCTGCAGAACAGCAGGAGAGGAGTCGCAATATGATGTCGCAGAAGATGGGAGACATGACAAAACTACAGAACACACTAACAAACCAAGCAAAGGTCAGTTTATAGATTTCACTTACAAACCAAGAAAAGGTCAGCTTATAGATTTCACTTACAAACCAAGAAAAGGTCAGGTTATAGATTTCACTAACAAACCAAGCAAAGGTCAGGTTATAGATTTCACTTACAAACCAAGAAAAGGTCAGTTTATAGATTTCACTTACAAACCAAGAAAAGGTCAGGTTATAGATTTCACTTACGAACCAAGCAAAGGTCAGGTTATAGATTTCACTTACGAACCAAGAAAAGGTCAGTTTATAGATTTCACTAACAAACCAAGCAAAGGTCAGTTTATAGATTTCACTTAAAAACCAAGCAAAGGTCAGCTTATTTATTTCACTTTTAGACCAAACAAAGGTCAGTTTATAGATTTCACTTACAAACCAAGAAAAGGTCAGTAATTTATTTCACTTACAAACCAAGCAAAGGTCAGCTTATAGATTTCACTTACAAACCAAACAAAAGTAAGTTAAAATATTACAGTTAAAAACCAAGCATTGTCAGCTTATAAATTACACTTACTAAGCAGAAAATTTAACTTTCTTATGACACTAATACATGATCAGCTGATAATTTGATTGATTTAATAAGGTCATTGTTTGAATGAAGTTTTCACCAAACAAATTTTGAAATATTTCTGAATTTGTTTATTTCAGGACCTGATACAGCTCAGTAGAGCCTACTCCAACCTGAACACTAATTATCCAGTAGCAAGGTAGCAGTGGTCATTAACACTAGGACCTTTCAACTTTGTTGGATCTTCCCACTTCCATGGATCTTTTCTGTGAGAGACTTTATGTGATGTTGTGAATTGATAGATTGAATGAACTCAACTTGAAGTTTTAAAATGTTCATGCAATCTCTACAGTATGCCAGTTCTTGGCTCAGTGATATTTATGAGACACTAGGTTCAGTTTTCGTGATTCATGATTCAAATTGATTCTCTACAGTTTGAAACGCTCCAAAACTTTTCAGAATACCATTAACAAAGCATCTATATAGGATAGCTTCAGATCTACTAGCCAACTTGCATTACATACATTGCTGGTATCAACTCTGCCATTTATATCAATGACGCCTATCTATGATCAGTATTAATTATCACTGATGTCTAGACCTAAGGACAAACTGTTTTCATGTGATCGCAGCCTTTATTAATACATAACAACATAATGTCAGCTCTTAACAGAGAAGGGGTGAAAAATGGAACAGACTAGCCAAATATAGTTTCCTTGTAATGTCTTTTCAAATAACAAACTTTCAACACAGTATTTCAGTTTATGATAAAATGGCGTTACCAATATCTATATAAGGTTAATTGTTATCAGCAATTTATTACTGAACTTAAAAGCTCCATCAACCAATATCCTATAATTTCATTAATTGAAGGATTATTTCATATTGGACCAACATTTTTGAGGAAAACAATGGTTGGTACTAAAAGTTTTCATGTGTGAATGTGATTTAGGAGTTCAGGAACTGAGAGATGTGAAAGAAAAAGGGAAATTGTAAGAGCCTGCATTAATGTGAAAACCTGCAGGGGAGATAACTTTGGAAGAGCGTGCTACTGTAAATGTGATATTTCATTGTGTATTTAGTAGTATTTCCTTGTCTTATGATTCATAAATACCAGGTACATTTAATTGTTTTCAAATGTTCATATATTTCATTTTGGGAGATGATCTCCCTTTAGTAATATAGAAGCAGGTATACAACTAGTATTACTTATTTGTATCTATATATTTATAGTTGTATTGTACCATTACTCAGTATACACTATATATGTACATGCTGGAATAAGGATCTGACTAAAATTTATTATATTATCAATCTGTGTACATAGAAATTTAGTCATAAAATATATGAAGTGTGTGATAAAACCAATTTTACCAATGTGGATGCATTAAGTAATAATGAAACGGTTGTGTTTACAGGTCCTCTCTACATGTATAGGGCAGTTTCATTAAGTAATAATGAAATGGTTGTGTTTACAGGTCCTCTCTACATGTATAGGGCAGTTTCATGAAGTAATAATGAAATGGTTGTGTTTACAGGTCCTCTCTACATATATAGGACAGTTTCATGCTGTGATCTTTCTTGTCTGTGATAATTTCCTTACATAAATCTATGGAAAGGAAGCTTTGAGTAAAAGCAGATTCACTTTATTATAAAAGTAAATGAAAATAATGCCGTCCATCTCCGGTATTTCACAAGTAGTTAAGAAACTGTATATCAAAACATTTATTTGCTTATACATACAAACTATTTACTATGAGTAATTCTGAAACATTGTTCCAGTGATTCTTTAATATCAAAATAGTCATATTTTTATCAAGTTTCTACATTTAATGTATGTGTGCACTCTCCGTCCTCATATATTTTTTTATCTTATAAATATATATCTATTTCTACATTTTTTGTCCATAGTTTTTGTCATGTGATGTTAACTGTTTTCTGTGTTTTTCTCCTCTTATTAAGTATTTGTGCCAATTATAGCCACTTTTGGCAGGAATACTTCTTGTATCACCTACCTTAAAATTGTGACAATTGGTATCAATGAGTACAATTAATCTGAAGCTGCCATGTAAAGAGTTTTCATCTGAAGCTGCCAAGGAAAGTGTTTATATCAATGTGCATTTGACCCTCCATTTTGAAGAGGAAGGTTTACTATGGGATAGTGAGTAGCCTCCCCTAGGCCAAGATATTGCCTTTAGTTTTGGTGAAAGTGGTTGGCATCAATGTGAAATAAACACGTTTAAAGAGAAAAAAAATCTTCACAAAACTGATGTTGGAGGGAGAGTTAAAGCTGGGTACAAGTCTCAACAATCTGTATTTTTACTCTTGATTGCTGGCCTTGTTAGGTGTAAATTTTCAATAAATGTTTATACTAGTTTTACAGTGTTTCCGTTAGAGTTGTTTATTATAAGAATAGTCTATAAGGTGTAAGGTTAATTGTTGTGTAGTTATACTATCGTATCCAGACTAATCATTTCTATGTCTTTGGTTGGACGTGATTTCCTTGGTACTCTACCAAAAAGCTACTGAAATGAAGATTTTTTTCTTGTAAAATGATAGTTTTTCTTGTGAAGTACAAGTATTGGTTTTTAGATAAACATAGACATTCCAGTTCTTCAAGTGACATGTCTCAATGACACCAAAATACAGACTGTTATCTACCAGGATTGTGCCTTCCTGATTATAGTATACTGTGAAAATTTGAAAAATACGACAGATATGTAGAAATGTCACTTTAGTTAAGGATGTATAATTTCATTGTACATCCCTGCTTTAATTTAGGTAAAAGCATCTCTTTCTTTGTGAAATTAGCTTTAAAGTTTATATCAAAATGAAAAAGAAACATATTTCTATATTAATTAAACAAGGTATGTACACTGTAGGTAATGACTCTCAGGCTATTTACCTCTACAAATATTTCTATTTAAGGTTATTTGTGAAGTTGTGAATGCATGCAGGAGTGCGAGTGCATGGTGGTGAGCATTTTAAACAATCAAATATACAACTGTAAACCAAACTTTATAACAATGTCTAGATGTCTATTATTCTGGAAATATTTTATTTCATGGATAGAAAATATAATAAAATTTTTAAGCAATTTATATGAAATGTATCAAGTGTTTTTGTTATTGGGTAATACCGATTTCTAACAATTTATGTTACATGATTTCAATATACAAATTTAAAAATGACATTTGTATACATTTTCTAACACATGGATTATATTCTACAAAATTCATTTCTAGCTTGAGAAGCACTTTGTCTGTAACACATAGATGGGAGTGTATTTATAACATATCATGACTTGTTGTTAACATCCTACTGACAGAACCATGACAAAACAGATTGAATTGAATTTTTACCAACCCAGCTAGCTAGAAAATGCTGTAACATTATATAACCTGGCACAGGGAGCTTTTAAAATGCAACAATACACATATAATTACTGGAATATGAATTCAATCAAAAGGAGGTTACTTGTTTTAGGTTTTCCCAAAATGTCAATAGTCAGGACCAATTTAAAACCTCCAATTACAACCAGAAATATCTCTGAGTCGGCTATCACAGCACCATCATAATTTTAAAAGTTTTATGAAACATTTAAATATCACAGTATGTAAAAAAATCATCAATCCTGTTGGGCTAACTTTTTTTCTTGTGAAAGGTCTTGAATATGGCGTTTTAGTTATTAGGTCTTCTCAGCATGATTAATCCAGCCTGTCGGATAGCACTCTCAGTCCGTAGGGATTTACCAGCCTATTGTAATTATTCAGTTCACTATTGTAAGTATGAATCCTTAGATATGGTCATAGGGAACTGCCAGCCTTATGTTGTAATTATAGGCCTCCGGTTCATCGTAAGTCGAGTGACAGATCTGGGGTAGGTCCTGTGTAGTTAGGTCAGCTGAGAAATCACAAACACTCAGAGACCCGCGAAACCTGTGTAAAGAAAAGTTAGAAAAGAACATGCATCAGAATATGAAATGTGATGACAGCCAAAAATACACAGTCATATATCATAATTTTACATGTGACAACAGCCCAAAATAAAAAAAGTGATAAATAAGAATGTGTAAAAATTATGAGCATATATTGCATCCAGTGATGTGAATATCCAGATAAAGTCCTGATGAAACCAAGGTGTTTACCTTTTTACTTCAATAAAGGACCAAAATGATCAGGAAAGTTTATCATTACAGGTGTCTGGATGCCAGATAGAGACCAATTATAGTTTACATGATGCTTACCTTCTATGAGCTAAATGGTCATCCCCAAGCACTTTTGTTGTGGCAGGAACGTTTCCAGAAATGAGTCGCTGCTTGTAGAAGTGGCAATATTGGACTGGGTGTCTGTAGATAAATAAAAGGAAGACTAAATCCTCATACTCCTGTATAATATAGGTCATCAATCTGTCACTTCTCACGATCACTATATGTTCAATGTGACTCTAACCACAGACCTTTGAACCCTGGACAGACACTATTAGAAACTAAGTTATATTGTAACATTTCTGTAATCAACATCAGACCATCAACAACTCTCCATAATTTTACACTTTGCTAGTTAAAGCCAGACCAATGCTTCACAAAATACAATACTAACTAAAATTTATTCAGAGATGCAAACCATGGCATTATTTGCTGCTCTATGTTGTTGGAATGAAGGTAAAATATGTGTAAGTACATGGAAGTAGAAATGCTTGTATTTCAATGTTCTAATAGCTTGATGGGTATATAGTGTTACATTTACTTATTGATAGATTGAATGAACTGTAAACGCTGATAAACAAAACCATCTGAACCCTGATAAATCAGCATCACCTTTTACATTATCTTTCAAACCTGAGGTTTTAGGTTAGTATTCAGTAGGAGGGCAATGTTTAGTTCATCAGTGGGAATTACATAGTTCACCTGTTGTGCCACTCCCAAAGCTTGGTGGACATGCGCCGGTCCCACACACAAACAAATCCCCCACCGTCCCCAGACACCACTTTCCAGTCATCCATCTGTACCGTTGTTATGTAGTTTGTATGACCAGATAACACTGTAGCAGCCTGATCTGTCCTCAAGTCAAATATCCGTACCCTACAACAAGAATGAACATAAATACATATAACCTTCAATGAGGGTGTAACTAGCCAAATAGGCTGGACCAACAAACCAAGATATACACAGCTACCGGTCACTATTTACAATTGCCAACTGCCATCACATTACAATAGTACTATAAACAGCCATGGTAATTATAAGACTATAAATGTACCTGGTACTGCTGTATTTTGACAGACATTATGTACATCACTACCACTAATCTTGTCAGCTATTCCATGTTTTAGCGATTCCCACTAGAAGGTTTTCAAAGTTGAACAAGAAGATGCTTTTCCCTCAGTATAACTTCTCCAAATCTAACCAATATTGCCAAAAACATTGTTGGTAATGCAATTATAAATGATAAAATTTGCACGATGCCCTCTTGGCAAATCTCTCATGAATCTTTAGTGGGTTCAAGAGACTTGTCAGAAGGGCTCTTTTAATTACATTGTCTATAACAATATACCATTCAGAAAACACTTTATTGTTTAGCTGCTATTAGGCAAATAAATTGTGACCCATACTTGCGGATATTGCCAGTTTTAATGACTACAACTTTAAGTCAAGGTCAAAAATCTGTAGCAACAACTATCTTGTAAAATATTCACAATTTATTAAATGGATGGAAATAAGGGAAATGAAAATAACAAAAACAACCTTTCATACAAATATATCTTATAACCACATAATGAGAAATCCTTTCTTCACCTTTCAGGAAGACTTTCAAGTAATCCTCATTCCCATTATCTAACTTTTCTAGTGTACTTCCTGTCACAACCTGGTAAGGAGGACTGTCTAGTGATCCTCTATTCTTTCAACTTACTTTATGTCCATACTTCCTGTCACTACCTGGTAAGGAGGACTGTCTAGTGATCCTCTTTTCTATCAACTTACTTTCTGTCCATACTTCCTGTCACCACCTGGTAAGGAGGACTGTCTAGTTATCCTCTTTTCATCAACTTACTTTCTTTCCATACTTCCTGTCACCACCTTGTAAGGAGGACTGTCTAGTGATCCTCCTTTCTATCAACTTACTTTCTGTCCATACTTCCTGTCACCACCTGGTAAGGAGGACTGTCTAGTGATCCTCTTTTCTATCAACTTACTTTCTGTCCATACTTCCTGTCACCATCTGGTAAGGAGGACTGTCTAGTGATCCTCTTTTCTATCAACTTACTTTCTGTCCATACTTCCTGTCACCACCTGGTAAGGAGGACTGTCTAGTGATCCTCTTTTCTATCAACTTACTTTCTGTCCATACTTCCTGTCACCACCTGGTAAGGAGGACTGTCTAGTGATCCTCCTTTCTATCAACTTACTTTCTGTCCATACTTTCTGTCACCACCTGGTAAGGAGGACTGTCTAGTGATCCTCTTTCATCAACTTACTTTCTGTCCATACTTCCTGTCATCACCTGGTAAGAAGGACTGTCTAGTGTTCCTCTTTTCTATCAACTTACTTTCTGTCCATACTTCCTGTCACCACCTGGTAAGGAGGACTGTCTAGTGATCCTCCTTTCTATCAACTTACTTTCTGTCCATACTTCCTGTCACCACCTTGTAAGGAGGACTGTCTAGTGATCCTCCTTTCTATCAACTTACTTTCTGTCCATACTTCCTGTCACCACCTGGTAAGGAGGACTGTCTAGTGTTCCTCTTTTCTATCAACTTACTTTCTGTCCATACTTCCTGTCACCACCTGGTAAGGAGGACTGTCTAGTGTTCCTCTTTTCTATCAACTTACTTTCTGTCCATACTTCCTGTCACCACCTGGTAAGGAGGACTGTCTTCAAGATTTAAACAATCGATGATGTGCATATGACCTGACAGCAATCTGATTGTCTTTGCTGTTTCAATGTCGTAGACAGTGCCCTAGAAATTAAAAATATGAATGTAATACTACAGTCTGTGGATTGAATTGTTTAAATTTTTGCAGTTAACTATGACAGCAGATTTATCTGAATTGATCAATTACTACATAAGAGAATAATTAATGAATCACAATATACAGGTAGCATTACCTTTCTATTTTGGTTGATGTAGATCAAATACACCTCTATTTGGCTTAACCCAAATGTTCTTGTATAATATCATATTTTGTTTTTGAATCAATATAATGTATATCTTTGTAAAACCTGGCATTTAAACTGGTAGAGCTTACGTGCTGTTTTGAGGTGGATATTTTAACTCCTGTGCCAATAGAACTGATAAGACCATATGCAATATTGGGTTTTACCTTAAAATGAGGCGTTTTAATATCTTCTTTTTTTATCTTACCTGATCTTTAAATGATCAATTCAAGGTCATTTTCATTTACTGTCAACAGCAAATAGCAACTGGCCATATTTTGTTAATTTCTTTGTCTATCCTGTGTGTACATCATCACAATCCTCTATATGAGTAGAATAGATGTTCTTGTAACACTACCAGTAGAAGTGTGACATTTTGATGACTACACGGCCACCTTCATCAGACGAATGACCAGTGTGAAGTGTACTAGCACTGACCAACGTAGTGTACCAGATGGTAAGGAGTTTACCAATTTTTTTGGCTGTACTGAGTTGGTCAATTCCTTACCATCTGTTACACTACAGTCATCAGATCTAAAGTGCTTTACACGGGTCATTTGTCTGATAAAGGTGACTGTGTAGTCATCGAAATGTCACCCTCTAATTTTCTACTGGTTACGCTAAATGAATCTCTATTCTATTCTCAAGAAAATGTTCAGAAATATCCTCTGTATGACTTACTATGGTAGCATGTCCAACAGCTATCATGGCTGGGTTTAGTCGCACATCCACACAGCTAACAGTCCCACTAGTAAGGAAGTGATCCTGAGGGGTGGCGTATTCTCTCATCTCCTCTGCTGTTCCCCCCGGGCAATGCAGGTACACCTCTCCCTGCTCAGTGGTAATGAATACCTGAGGCTCCTCTATGCCATCCTCTAACATGTTCAGATGTGACACCTAACAGTGTTAATGTAGAAACTTTTTATTTCACAAGATGAATCAGGAAAATAAAAAGTTTTACAAAACTAAATTGTAAACAGCCAAACTGGAGCCTATATTAATTTGGGTAAGAAGATTGATTTTGATGAGTCATTGAGTTTTATAGATGTTTGTTTCTGCAAGTTACAAGTTTAATAATGTAATACAAAAAAGTAGACAAGGGGTTTTTGAATTGCCATTGATATTCATAACATTTATAGAAAATTGTTCTAAAGATTAAAAATACAAGAGACCAAGGTGGCTTGTATCACAACCAATAACCTGGTATTAGATACTTTTTATAAACATATTAACATTCTCCACCTTTAAAGTGGATTCATATTAAATTTATTCAAACCAACTTTGAACACTAGCATGCTATCACTCAAAACTAAACATGTATTTGTGTACAACTGATGGAAATTCTATTCTGGAACAACAAATTCAATGAATGGGTCAAATGTATTTCTTATTTTTTTCCCCAAACTTTGGCTTGATTTTAGAAACCTACTTACCAAATTCTGGGCATATTGGTTGAGAATATAAAGTATAAATGAAGTTGTTCTTTCCAGGAATTAAAATATAATAAATATAAGCCTTCTTGTTAATCAGAGAAAAATGTTTGATTGTACATGTGTAACTAACTTGAGCCATGTAACCTTGAATATGCGTCAAGAATATTTCTTTTTCACATATGGCTGGGGTTGATCTCCAAATTATTTTTGGCCACATATCAGGACTCTATGCCTCTAGGTTAGTTATCTTAACAAATGTGATGACCTTGAATAGATGTCAATCTAGATTACTGTCATATCATAATCCAAGGTTTCTTCCTAAATCTATCCCCAGATTTAGAGATCATGATAAGGAATGTGTATGCACATGACTCTATCTGATTGTCCTGTGAAAACTTTTCATTGTTGTCTTTTTGCTGCATTCTCCACAATGAGAACTGCCATCCTGAGTACAAAAGAACACCTCCACCCCTAACAGATTAACAGATTATATACATCACTTTCCTACTATCCATAACTAAATTTTCAATGAAACCCACTGATGTGGAAATGTGCATGCACATTTACATATGGTTCCCAATATTCACATGTAGTTTCAGTGAATCTGATTCACAACTTACAAGGTCAGGGATAGCAATTATGATTTTTTCCCAATCATAGATTAAGATGGGGCATATTAAACAAATAAAAGTATCTGATTTAAATTGATAAAAGTGTAATATGTTTCTCAAGAAACATTGAACACCTCATATTTATTAACAACATGACCAAACTGAACATCAGAGTATCTATAGCAGGTAAATGAGGTATATCACACAACTGTCGTGAAGGTTTGTATATATACTCCCTTAACACTGTAATAAGTTTTATCAGATTTACCTGTTTCCCTGAGTATCGGTTCAACATGCTGTGGAGTTGGAAGCCAGTGTCTGTGTATGTGTATACGCTGATATCCATGCCGCTACCTGTAACAACCATGTCACATGACCTGGCGACACAGAATTTGTTGGCTCCTCGTGGTATTGTAAAGGCTGGATTCACATTATTGTTGTCCTTCAACCTCCAAATGTCAATGTGACCTGCATAACAAAAAAGGTATAAATAAACACACAAACATGATCAATGATAAATTTTGATCGTTAATCAAATACCAAAAAGGAAAAGATGTGTGTTTTGATTCGATTATAAGGTAAAGTTGGTGAAGTTTGGATAATTTTGATACAGTCAGTGCTGGAATGTCATACCTGGACTATACCTGGCTACAGTCAGTGTTGGAATGTCATACCTGGACTATACCTGGCTACAGTCAGTGTTAGAATGTCATACCTGGACTATACCTGGCTACAGTCAGTGTTAGAATGTCATACCTGGACTATACCTGGCTACAGTCAGTGTTGGAATGTCATACCTGGACTATACCTGGCTACAGTCAGTGTTGGAATGTCATACCTGGACTATACCTGGCTACAGTCAGTGTTGGAATGTCATACCTGGACTATACCTGGCTACAGTCAGTGTTGGAATGTCATACCTGGACTATACCTGGCTACAGTCAGTGTTGGAATGTCATACCTGGACTATACCTGGCTACAGTCAGTGTTGGAATGTCATACCTGGACTATACCTGGCTACAGTCAGTGTTGGAATGTCATACCTGGACTATACCTGGCTACAGTCAGTGTTGGAATGTCATACCTGGACTATACCTGGCTACAGTCAGTGTTGGAATGTCATACCTGGACTATACCTGGCTACAGTCAGTGTTGGAATGTCATACCTGGACTATACCTGGCTACAGTCAGTGTTGGAATGTCATACCTGGACTATACCTGGCTACAGTCAGTGTTGGAATGTCATACCTGGACTATACCTGGCTACAGTCAGTGTTGGAATGTCATACCTGGACTATACCTGGCTACAGTCAGTGTTGGAATGTCATACCTGGACTATACCTGGCTACAGTCAGTGTTGGAATGTCATACCTGGACTATACCTGGCTACAGTCAGTGTTGGAATGTCATACCTGGACTATACCTGGCTACAGTCAGTGTTGGAATGTCATACCTGGACTATACCTGGCTACAGTCAGTGTTGGAATGTCATACCTGGACTATACCTGGCTACAGTCAGTGTTAGAATGTCATACCTGGACTATACCAGGCTACAGTCAGTGTTGGAATGTCATACCTGGACTATACCTGGCTACAGTCAGTGTTGGAATGTCATACCTGGACTATACCAGGCTACAGTCAGTGTTGGAATGTCATGCCTGGACTATACCTGGCTACAGTCAGTGTTGGAATGTCATACCTGGACTATACCTGGCTACAGCCAGTGTTGGAATGTCATACCTGGACTATACCTGGCTACAGTCAGTGTTAGAATGTCATACCTGGACTATACCTGGCTACAGTCAGTGTTAGAATGTCATACCTGGACTATACCTGGCTACAGTCAGTGTTAGAATGTCATACCTGGACTATACCTGGCTACAGTCAGTGCTGGAATGTCATACCTGGACATTATCTGGCTACAGTCAGTGTTGGAATGTCATACCTGGACTATGTCTGGCTACAGTCAGTGCTGGAATGTCATACCTGGACTATACCTGGCTACAGTCAGTGTTAGAATGTCATACCTGGACTATACCTGGCTACAGTCAGTGTTGGAATGTCATACCTGGACTATACCTGGCTACAGTCAGTGTTGGAATGTCATACCTGGACTATACCTGGCTACAGTCAGTGTTGGAATGTCATACCTGGACTATACCTGGCTACAGTCAGTGTTAGAATGTCATACCTGGACTATACCTGGCTACAGTCAGTGTTAGAATGTCATACCTGGACTATGTCTGGCTACAGTCAGTGTTAGAATGTCATACCTGGACTATACCTGGCTACAGTCAGTGTTAGAATGTCATACCTGGACTATACCTGGCTACAGTCAGTGCTGGAATGTCATACCTGGATTATACCTGGCTACAGTCAGTGTTAGAATGTCATACCTGGACTATACCTGGCTACAGTCAGTGTTAGAATGTCACACCTGGATTATATCTGGCTACAGTCAGTGTTAGAATGTCATACCTGGACTATACCTGGCTACAGTCAGTGTTGGAATGTCATACCTGGACTATACCTGGCTACAGTCAGTGTTGGAATGTCATACCTGGACTATACCTGGCTACAGTCAGTGTTGGAATGTCATACCTGGACTATACCTGGCTACAGTCAGTGTTGGAATGTCATACCTGGACTATACCTGGCTACAGTCAGTGTTAGAATGTCATACCTGGACTATACCTGGCTACAGTCAGTGTTGGAATGTCATACCTGGACTATACCTGGCTACAGTCAGTGTTAGAATGTCATACCTGGACTATACCTGGCTACAGTCAGTGTTGGAATGTCATACCTGGACTATACCTGGCTACAGTCAGTGTTGGAATGTCATACCTGGACTATACCTGGCTACAGTCAGTGTTAGAATGTCATACCTGGACTATGTCTGGCTACAGACAGTGTTGGAATGTCATACCTGGACTATACCTGGCTACAGTCAGTGTTGGAATGTCATACCTGGACTATACCTGGCTACAGTCAGTGTTAGAATGTCATACCTGGACTATACCTGGCTACAGTCAGTGTTAGAATGTCATACCTGGACTATACCTGGCTACAGTCAGTGTTGGAATGTCATACCTGGACTATACCTGGCTACAGTCAGTGTTAGAATGTCATACCTGGACTATACCTGGCTACAGTCAGTGTTGGAATGTCATACCTGGACTATACCTCGCTACAGTCAGTGTTGGAATGTCATACCTGGACTATACCTGGCTACAGTCAGTGTTGGAATGTCATACCTGGATTATATCTGGCTACAGTCAGTGTTGGAATGTCATACCTGGATTATATCTGGCTACAGTCAGTGTTAGAATGTCATACCTGGACTATACCTGGCTACAGTCAGTGTTGGAATGTCATATCTGGATTATACCTGGCTACAGTCAGTGTTGGAATGTCATACCTGGACTATACCTGGCTACAGTCAGTGTTCGATGTCATGCCTGGACTGTATCTGGCTACAGTCAGTATCTGGCTACAGTCAGTGTTGGAATGTCATACCTGGACTATACCTGGCTACAGTCAGTGTTGGAATGTCATACCTGGACTATACCTGGCTACAGTCAGTGTTGGAATGTCATACCTGGACTATACCTGGCTACAGTCAGTGTTGGAATGTCATACCTGGACTATACCTGGCTACAGTCAGTGTTGGAATGTCATACCTGGACTATACCTGGCTACAGTCAGTGTTAGAATGTCATACCTGGACTATACCTGGCTACAGTCAGTGTTAGAATGTCATACCTGGACTATACCTGGCTACAGTCAGTGTTGGAATGTCATATCTGGATTATACCTGGCTACAGTCAGTGTTGGAATGTCATACCTGGACTATACCTGGCTACAGTCAGTGTTCGATGTCATGCCTGGACTGTATCTGGCTACAGTCAGTGTTAGAATGCCATACCTGGACTATACCAGGCAACAGTCAGTGTTGGAATGTCATACCTGGACTATACCTGGCTACAGTCAGTGTTGGAATGTCATACCTGGACTATACCTGGCTACAGTCAGTGTTGGAATGTCATACCTGGACTATACCTGGCTACAGTCAGTGTTGGAATGTCATACCTGGACTATACCTGGCTACAGTCAGTGTTGGAATGTCATACCTGGACTATACCTGGCTACAGTCAGTGTTAGAATGTCATACCTGGACTATACCTGGCTACAGTCAGTGTTAGAATGTCATACCTGGACTATACCTGGCTACAGTCAGTGTTGGAATGTCATACCTGGACTATACCTGGCTACAGTCAGTGTTAGAATGTCATACCTGGACTATACCTGGCTACAGTCAGTGTTAGAATGCCATACCTTGCTGATACCTGGCAACAGCTAGTGTTGGGGTGACTGCTAGCTGTGACACATCTATAGATATCATGCCTTCCTCTTCTCTTTCGTTAATGATTAGAGATGTGTTGGACGGCTTCAGAGTACAACTTTCCTCAAGGTCAAGGTCCCACATCTTAACCTCCCCATTAGAGTACCTACACAACAGGACATTTTTTGTGTGAATACTAAATAAATGTTATATATCAGGTGACCCTGGAAACCCTGAAACATCACTGATCACAAAATAGTATCGTTCTTTGTGTAAATGTGTGTAGTTAGGTCAAATACCACCAAAGAATGAAGCTGCTGATTTAAGCATTACACACATACATTATAATCCCTATATCCCCTTCACAAGCAGTTGCAAGGGCATATTTTTCCATTTAATTTTCAAGGCAAGTATGTGGCCAGTTAATGCCTTCAACTGAATTCCAGACTTCAAGTATCAGTTTATTAATCTAATTAAATTGGATACTGCTGACATCAGTAAGCTATCATTATCCTACATTTGAACTTCAATAAAATCCAGACCTCAGGTAATTACCTGAATTAAAATCTGGTATAATAAAACTCACCCAGCTACCACAGTGTTATTGTGCGAGTTAACAGAACACAGAATTCCTCCTTGAACATACTGTAGTGAAGTCTGGTTTCCTGTACGGTTCTGTCATGCAAACAAAATCATTATATACAGACATTCGTGTTTATCTGGTATAACGCAAACATAAAGATTCTGTTCTATGATCTATTAACATTACAGACTTTCAGACTTTGTCTTGTGACACTTAAAACATTATAAAAGTTACATGTATATTGTAGATGGTAAAACCTTTGTCTTTGGGTTTTGTGGAATATTTCAAACAGAAAGAAGGTCGACAAAATGATTTCTATTTTACTTAGTTATAGATACAGATACCTTCCAATTTGAGATGATCTGCTGGTCTTTAGTGATGTTTTCCCGGACAATAGCTTTCCATTGGCCAAGGTCCCTTGTCACATGATTTTGTTCATATCCCAGACTGTGACAGAGGTTACACCAGAGGAGTTCATCTTCAGCTAGACTTCGCCAACTACGACTCACCTGTATTAGCAAATTTATTGGATAGATTTACTACATTATTACACAGGGAAATTTAAAAAAAAAAAAAAAAGACAAAATTATCTATTCTACAAAATCTGTCATTTTTCAGTGCAGTGGTAATATATGAAATACAAAATCATCACATAATTTCTATTTGGTACATTCTAAGCTGTGTCCGTGACAGCTCAGTTGGTTAGAGCATTGGACTACAAAACCTCAAATTCTAGGCCATTGTTTTTACGTATCTAAGCTGATCTTAACCCAGCAATTGTAGATCCAGACAAAAAACATCTTTCTCTATATAGTAATCCTATTGTACTCAATTTTTATCATCTCAGATTAAAATTCAGCTCTGAATTTATTTAACAATGCTAGTAAAATGTTACCTGAGAACATCTACATAAATCTTTCAAACCAAGATGCTGAAAGATTTTCAGGGCAACTTCTCTGGGAAGAGATATGTCAAAGAAAGGTATTTCATCTATCTCATTCTGAAAGAAAATAAAACACATTGAATTTGTATATAATAGAAACAGTTTTTCTTTTCATGAAAATACGACTACAGTTTTATAATTCAAAGTGATCTATAAAATATATCTACTACGTTGATCGAGAGTCACAACAAGTTCACAACAGGAAATCACATTGCCCAGACCACATTTTACTGCACCATTCATTTATGAGTTTACATTGCCATCTGTTTATGAGTGTTTTAATTTCCTTGTGTGGAAGTTAGTATTCTGTTCTTCTTCTGTATCCTGTGATACTTCCTTAGCTTATCACATCCAGTTTATTTTTTCCTTACAACTTATGATCAAAGCCCAAAGCTGTTTTCTTGATTATTCAAAGGTTCCCTTAGTGGTAGGGAGCAAGGCTGCTAAGAGAAGAGGTCGCTAGTTAAAGCCCTAGCTGGGGCAGGGTATTATTCATTACAGTACTTCTTTTATACTATTCCTTTATTTTGTGAATATAAGGCTAAGAATATCAAATCAAAAGAAAATATAAATATGTTTGTCGCATCTTCCTTATTCTTCTTTATGTGCATTCTTTTAACTTTCTTGGCAATTTTCAGGAGGGCACTGTCATTTAAGTATTTATTTTATCTTGCACAAAATGTAAAACATAAGCACTACATGGGGAGAAGTATATCTAAATCATACATGTGGATGACCACAAAAAGCATAATATTGACAATTAATAAAGCCAATAGTTTAAAACTTGGTTACTTTCACAAGATCTCATGAAAATTTTCGTTAAAGACTTTCCAAAAAGTGAACTAGTACTCTTGCTTTATGACAGTTATTTTAAAAATGTAGGAAGTAGTGTTAAAAATATGATTATTTTAGCATCCTCCTCTTTATTAAGAGCAAATTGTCTGATTAGAATAATGTTGTAGTTCCTTGTGATTAACTTACTAAGTCTAGTAAAAACTGATCTAACAGGTGTCCCTTTGTAAAATTGTCAATTTTGGTTCTTTTTCTTTTGAAAACGTCTTCAATGCGTTCTTTCCCATAACTTTTAGACTCTTTTTGTGAACTTCGTGACCTCTTCAATCCACGTGCATCATTGACTGTCCCTCCACACATATAACATGATTCCGCACTGAATTTAACCTCATCTGCACATCCTTCTTCATTCCCTGAGCTTTTAGACGTGTGTGATCTATGCAATAAATTATGTACAATGTTAAATGGATAATATGTTATTGTTCTCTTAGTGGTTTCATTAAAATCTAAATAATTCAGAATCCCAGTTGGTTCTCCCTTAGCTTGTCCTTGATTTTGTAAGCATTTGTTGCATAAGATTTTGTCGTTATGTCCATTTTTCTCGCGACCACTTGATGAACCTGCTGTCGGCCCGTCATCAAACGTAGGCACGAACGATTTTCCTTCATGATCCGACTGGAGAGACTGCTTTCTGTTTGCGGGAGCAGACGACTCATTGCTGGATGATGACAGTGGTCTTTTCTCCGAGGTTTTCTTATTTAGCTCCTGCTTCCATTCGTCGCGGAAACTATCCAGAGATTTGTTTGGTTCCATGTCCTTTTCCACATCGAGTTATAGAAGTTCGAAACGTCTGACATAGGTTTTGTTTACCCAAAACTTCACACCTCCACTGTGAAGAGTTCGACAAAGGTGTAAAGCAAAAACCAAAACGGGTTGTCACAGTCGTAACGTTTAACCCGGTTGAAACGGTTCAGGCGGTCTGGTTTATTCCACGAACGCACTTGTTCAGGATATTGGACCTCATATGTGTAAAGCTCAAAATGCAGAGTTTCAGAATTTCCTGTCAAACATAAATCAATTAAGATTAAATGAATACTACGAGCAAGGCCTATGGGTCCGTTTTGTATACTTGATGGCAATCAGTACACCAATCGAATGAAAACTGAAGAGCATTGATGGTGATGGATAATTATAAACAATTCTTAAGATAGTAAAAGCAGGGACGTATAATAGGTATTATACGTCCCTGGTAAAAGTAAAGAATTTGTCACTGAAATTACACGCCGGTGACATCATTCTTTATCAAACGGTAAAAGCAAAACAGACAAAAATATAACTCACAGATTTAATAGAAAGCCAGAGGTTTTTTTGTTTGTAGTGCGCACACATTAGTTATTAGATTATAATACTTACGTCTAGATTGCTGGCAACACTTTGGTAATTGTAAAAATATAACGACGGATAATGATAGAATTATATGGGAATGTCTTTGATTTCCAATGAGTATCTAACTTGTTCTAGAAACTGTTTGAGTGACTAAGCGTTTACTTAGAGAAAGTTCCTACAGCCAATTAACTACCCGATTGCCGAAAATATTAACTATGTAACAATGCAACTTGTTTTATTCTAGTGACACAACAAACTTGGCGAAAATAAATAAACAAATGAAAAATTTCAGCATCACTAGCGGAACACATAAGATGGTTAAAATAATGTCGCGTTGCCATGGAATGCTGTCGCATGGTCGAATTACATTTGTTGCATTGTAGCGTTAAATGTCCATACTGTCGCGAAATTGCCCACATCAACCACCATATTAACTATCAAATATATTTTTAGATAAAGCTTTCCTCAGCTCAAATACTTGGCTTGATGAAAATATGAGTGTTAGGGAGTCGAGTCATCTAAGTAGCAATGGTTAAGCAGAATTGTCTTTTGTAAAATCTCGTGAAGAACCTAGATATTTTAAATACATGTGATACCCTGGTATCCATGGCAGCAGGGATAAATATTTTGTGCTCTGATAATTTAAACGATAGTTTATATAGGACAATATAAAGTCGAAGAGTGTTATCATTAACCTGGATTTTCTGTGATACCTGGTACGGTATTCAATATCGCATTTTCAAACGTGCATTTGTATGATTTTTACAGTAAGATAAATGAAACAAAATACATCTTTATTTCTTATTTCTCCTTTGATGTGATGTTGCTACACTTACCTGGGACGTACATGTACGTATAATAATGACAGATATCACAGCACACCTGTAAATACACATAATTGATTAAGTAATTAAATTGATTTCGGTTATTTTTATTTAATTGCTCATTAATCGGACCAGTGTTTACTGAATTATAATCGATTTTTTTTTTGTAAAAAAAATCCCTATCCGGAGATGGTCTCTCCGTCTTCCGTTTTTTTACTTAGACAAATCAAGATGGCTGAGGAGTACAGCCTTACGGCCGATGACAGGTACTGTAATAGAAGTTTATGTAATCTGCTCGTCAATTGTTGTAGATCGCATAAAAAATTCGGTTGTATATATTAATTGATGTTTGATAAATATATTTATACAATAGCATGGGTGACATTCAGTTATATTGATCAACATATTACGACTTTATTATGCAAGATTCTCGGCCACGTCAGTTATAGTACCCTTATAACACATTAAACTAGCTGACTTATACACGTATCAAGAATTACACATGTATTACATAAAATCACCATTTGAACGGAAACGACATTCTGATGACAGAAAAAAAGTCAAAATAAAATGATGATGCGAAAATGGTGTATATCTCTTGCTGTGTGCATTTTTTCTGAAGAGATAGATTTCAGTTTTTATTTTTTAGCTGTTCAAATCTGTATTAAGAAAAAATACACAAATTTGCCAATGAAATACTAACAAAAAATATTTTATGGTGAATAGTTTTAATCACTATTTTTGTATTATTTCTGGAGGCATGGCATGTTTAAGCAACAACAATTATCCTGGTGCAAGGTCACACAGGTAAATTGTGCATGTGATGTCCTTGACAAAATGGCCATTCCAAAACACATAATAGTCAGGAACTGATGTCCAGAAGATATGTGAAATATATAGTAATATACATTACGAATGTGTTATACCCCTGAAATATCAGGAGTTGTATGTAAACATTAGTCCTACTTTGTTAGTAGTATGATAGCTATATTTCTGTGATTACGGCCTAGGTTTCAATCTCCATCATCAGATCCTTATATAATAATCAACATCGACAGCTCTTCAGATCCTCATTATATATAAATTAACATTAACAGCTAAATCATGATCACCAATGATAAGAATCAGGATGGGAAATGAAATGAGAGGATTCTTTGGAGTACCAGTTCATCGTCTTACACCAAGGATGTTTACACATTCTCAGTTGTAGCATGGTGAAATTTAATGTTGTGCACTGTAACTGTTTTCAGTATTAAGAGTATGTTAATATTCAACTATATACTACATGGAAATTTCTAATGATGGGTATAAATCTGTAATGAAATAAAAAACTGAGGAAACAAAATTCAAAGAATTAGAATATGTTTTGTAGTTTGGTATTTGTAATTTGAATATGTATGCTGCTCATGTCTCAGTTAAAGTGATGTATTTGTGTTTTTGTTAGGTTCATTGTAACATAATACACTGTTCCTTATTTTGTAGTATCATTCATGAAGAGCTGGAGGTCCTTGAGTCTATATACATTGATGAACTTGAAGTCGACCATGATCACAAGTAATACAAATATTCCTTTTTTCCTGTTTAGTTGACCTAGTGTCAACCTGAATGATAGTAGAAAACTCTTTCTATGTTCTGGATTCCTGTGTTTATGATTGAGGAGAATCAAAAAGAAAAAGAAATGTTTAGAATTATATATACAATTAAATGTACCTTAAATAAAGAAACTTGTGTATTTTCCTTTCTGGTTGACTGATTATAGATTTCTAAAATGAGAGAATTCATAACTGAAAATTAAGTCAAATATATGAATCCTCCTTTTAACAGGCTGCTTTACAATGTATTTTAAATAAAGCTTATGACTTCTTTTTACATTCTGATGGCATTACAAGATGAAATGAATCAAGCATGTAAATGATAGAGAAAGTAATTTCATTTATAGTGAATATAAGACCATACAAATTATAGATCTGTGGGTAACAGCACCATCGAATACAAGTTTGCATTTGTCAAATTTTTAGTTCAGCAGGCCTGAAGAGCCAGGTGAGCTTATGACCGCAGTCGTAGGTCTGTTCATCACTTTAACTTCAAGTTGCTACTAGTTATGAATGACAGAGCCGATTTCAACTAAATTTGATCAGAAGCATCCCTGGAGGGAGAGGAATCATTTCTTTGTTGGGCCTAATAGAAGAAATAGAGCAAATCATTTGAATCCTACTCCTCTGGTAGAAATAATTTTATCCAAAGCATTTTTAACTGAAGAGGAATCAGTTTTGTGTAAACAATGGGTCTTGACCCCTTGGGATGGGATGGGACAGGTCACAATAGGGGAGATACAACAAATTTAATAAAATTGTTCTTATTCTACAAGAATTATTGAATTTTGCCCCAATTTGGGTCTGAAGCATCCTTATAAGAAGAGAACTTAATTTCATGTAATTGGTACATCTGGCCCCCATAAGGCAGAGGAGAAATCGCATATAAATCATTTACATGATTTTCATTCAGTTAAGTTGAAGCAATTTCAGATAGCTTAACCAGGTGAGCAAGGCAGGCCCTATTGGCCACTTGTTATTGAGTTAACTCCCCTTATTCAATGTGTGACTTCTTTGTACTGCAGAGGTCATCCATCCAGTATTAGCCTCCAGCTGCATCCATCAACAGGCGAGGATGTACATAAGAAGTTTGTCTGTATGACACTGACACTCAATGTGCCTATCAAGGTATGTGTTTCGTAGTTGGTAATAGCTCTGACATCCTTAAGGCCTGAATCTCTCCTTCAGACCTCAATCTGTCTAAATAATATGACTTGCTTTGGGACTGAAATTCAAATGGCAAGAGAAATAATAGTAATGCAGAATTTTTGTCTTTTTGCTTAAAGATAACTCCTTATATCAGACCCTACTTTTATTCAGTTGAATTTCAATCTTTTGTGTAGGAGGTATTTATTCATTCCAGAAAATGGATTTGATAATTCTTCTTGAATCATAATTGGATGCAAATGTCAAATGTCAACATCAAAAAATCTTCATCACGTTGAAAAACTTTGTTGTTATGAAAATGAATAGTATAGAGGTTTCATTAGTGGATGTCAGTGACATGGAAATTATACTTAGGGATGGGATTTTATGTCCTGTCCTTTACACGCTTATAGGATTTTCTTATTTCAATAAATCTTACAATTTGGCTTGTTTCCTAGAAATCAGTTCAATAAGTTTGAAAATTGAGGTCAGTTTCACAATTTCTTGCAGTATCCTGTTGAGCTACCAGAAGTCCTCATTAGGAATCCACGAGGCATAGGGGAGGAGGAGTTGGAGAGGTGAGTTCTTTCAGGAATATCATTGGATAGGTCAGGGGGAGGGGGACAAGTGAGTTTTATAAGGAACGTCATTGGATAGGTGTAGGGGAAGATGTATCTTTGGTCTGGATTATTGACACGGTTAAAAGTATTTCAAAAATTTGTAAAAAATATGATTGATATGCCTGATACCTTGGTTTTCTCTTTGATCAATGAATAATTTCCCTCTATTCTCTTACAGCTTACATGAAGCTATGAACCAGCTGGCTGTTGAAAGAAGAGGTGGACATATGTTGTACGATATTATTGAGGTGAGAAACAGTGAAATATTGCTATAATTGTATGTAAATGCTATGATTTATCGACCTTATTCTTTTTTGTGAAAGCATGTGTTGAAAAAAATATATGATGACTTTACTGATTTTTCCCCAACTAGAAATAGATTTCTGATATGTCCCCCAGAAGAAATAGTTTTACTGACATGTTCCCTACCAGAAATAGTTTTTCTGACATGTACCCTACCAGAAATAGTTTTTCTGACATGTTTCCTACCAGAAATAGTTTCAGTGATATGTTCTCTATCAGGAATAGTTTTAGTGATATGTTCCCCTCCAGAAAATTTATAGTTATACCGTGTAGCATAAACCAGATGTTTGGCAGTATATGTGAGCTATAAATCCATGTGTTTATAAATTCCACTTTTTAATAATGAAGAATTATGTCTCTTTCTCACAAATTTTCAGCCCACAATCTGGTAGCAGTCTTGTATTTTAACAGTAAAAGATTGTTATTACAATTTCTCAAGACATGCTGGATGGATCATCCACAAATTACATTTGTAGGTTTCTCTTTGTATCTAGTTGTGCATGGTCTGATTTTGGATCTGATCTGAAAATGATATGGCCAACAGGCAGCCATCTTGTATTTTGACAATTACAGTTTGTTATTGCAATTTCTTGAGAAGTGCTACACTGCTCTTTCTCAAATTTAATGTGTAGGTTCCCCTTGACTTCTTTGATTTTGAGACTGATCAGAAAAAACAAAATGTCTCACAGGTAACCATCATGGATTTGACAAAGATTATTAACGGGTTTGAAGGGATATTTTCTAATTTAATATGATTAAGAGCAAGAACAGAGAAAAAAATAGAAAAAGGGAAAAAGATCCAATTTTAAAGAACAAATAAAGATGAAACAGTGATGTAAACCAAGACCCCTCTGGGATCTTTAGTTAGGTTAGTTGCAAACAAATGACTCAAGTATCAATTTCTGGTCTCCAGAGCAGTAACTACAGTACAAAGCGATGGAATATGTGAGAGCTGAACTGAGAGAAATGAAGTCTATTTACTTTATACTGAATTTACATTAGAGATAAATTTGCTGTTTTGTTTTAAAGCTTGCCAAGGAAAGTCTGACAGAGGGAAATGTACCCCACTGTCCCTGTATGATTTGTCTGGAGCACTTTTGTGAAGGAGAAGAGTTCACACGTACTGACTGCTATCACTATTTCCACCGACACTGTCTGTACCGCTATGTATCTCACTGTATTGAGGCACAGAAGAATGAGGAAAACCAGCGCCCAAAACATGGAGAACAGGAGGAAAAGAACGAGGTTTAAATACTGTTAAACAGTCAACCTTATAATAATGTGTATTGTAAAATCCCAACACTGCAACTAATTGTAGCATGAAATGTCTTCATAGGGTAAAGTATAAAACACTGTCCAGAGTCCCTAGGTAAGTGCTTACAAGGTCGCATCAGGCACCCGACACAATACCCATGTTTAGATAAAGTTAGGGTGAGTCGTTGAGAAATACAATTCAACACCAATCCTCAGTTTTAGACTTCTGTATTCAGAGTCATCAACATGCATGAAGTGTGCTCATAACTGTTCACATGAACAGCATGCACCATCACTCTCGTTGATGTAGGGTAAAATCTGACTATTACTACACAGTACAATCCAACAAAGCTACAGCTAGTAATGAAATTCCCTGGACTAAACATTCACTCTCTTCTTGTACTAAACCATAGTCAAGCAGACTTTGCCAAATCTGGTAAACAGGAAGTCAAGCAGATTGACCTAAATACATCGGGATACACATAAACATATAGAAAACAAATGGAACTAATCAATATTTTAGCATTTTAAAACTAAAACAGAATTCAGTTGTTCAGCATGTTATGTTTTATTTCTTACCATAAAGAAGTAGTGGTTATGAAATACTTTTTTTAACTTGATCATTTTCATGATCTAGTCTCCAATATACTCATGAATTCATTTTTCAACTTGATGCAGATTTCCAACATCAGCATTGGAGAAATTTGTTTTAACAATTTGCTTAAGTGTGTCATTGAAATGTGAAGCGGAGAGTATAATAATGATGATCTTTGTGATATATTCCAATTTGTCTTTTCTTTGCTTCAAGTAAGTTTGTCGTTTGTCGGCAGTTTTAGAATGTGGGCAATGACAATAACACTTAAGTGATATTCTCAATCCAGAGATCAACTTCAGTAAATAATATCACAGCTAAATGAAATTATATCTCATGGTATTGTCCTTTGCCTTCACTGGATAAATCTGTAGAGAATGATATATAAATCCCAACCTTCATTTGAAAGAAACATATCAGCAACTTTGGAAGAGTCTCCCATCGTGATCTCTCCACAGTGTCTGTTACATTAGCGAATAAAAAGACATTTACAATTCTGAAATAGATATAACAAATTTTGTTTATTTACACTAGGAATCAATATCAACAACAATTTAGACTATCTAATGTATTGAGCTTCAACCTACAACCCAAGCCCAATCTGTTGACAACTTGACTGGAATGTGGGCGGAGCTTCTCAATCATCAGTGGTTGAAAGAGGTGTTTTGATTGGCAAAGAACATGTGAGAGACTGTTTCAGACAAAGTTGTACAGATCTTTGTTTTTCTTGAATTTTGCTGGTATTGCAATAATTACATCTCTTTTAGACTCAAATTATCTTAGAATGGGGATAGCATGTTTGTTTTTATGCATATACAGAAGACTAGATTCATGAATTTTGTTGTTTTAACACTTGCCTGCATCTCATGTTGAAACCAGAGTTCATGATCTCATCTCCAATATATGCATAAAACAAGCGTACTATCCCCTAATTGAAATACAGAGAAATTTCAAATTGGTAATAGTAATTTTTCCATGGCATACTTGCACAAATGAAAACAGAGAATGCCAATCATTTAAAATTGAATTGACTGATTATTGATACAAAAAACCTGAAACCTATTTTTTAACCTTTAACCATTGAGCATAACAAAATTATCAAACAGACATTACTCAGTTATTTTCCCCTTTGTAGGTATTATGTCCAGTTTGCAGAGAGATCATTTACTACGACATTGACCTCCTATCCTTATCCCAAGGTCAAGTGAAGGAAGATGATTGTCAGTACACACCCTCAGCAGATATCCTAAAATGGCAAGTAGAAATGGCAGCCATTTTGGAAGCCCAGAGACAGAAAGGAGGAGTTATTGACTTAGAGGCAGAGAAAAACAAGTTTCTAGTAACAGCTGAGGTAGGTTTACTGCTATGTCTATCTTACAATAACGCATTAGTTGGTAATAAGTTCTCAAATACATAGTATTGTTTCATAAAATTGCAAACAAATATTGTATACAAAGTCAGGGGGATGGAGGGCTTATTACAGGACAAATACAAAGACAAATATGGTACACAAAGTAAGGAGGGTGGGGGCTTATTACAAGGATAAATATGGAACCTACAGTAAGGAGAGTGGAGGCTTATTACAGGACAAATATGGTACCCAAAGTAAGGAGGGTGGAGGCTTATTACAGGACAAATATGGTACCCAAAGTAAGGAGGGTGGAGGCTTATTACAGGACAATTATGGTACCCAAAGTAAGGAGGGTGGAGACTTATTACAGGACGTATATAGCACCCAAAGTAAGGAGGGTGGAGGCTTATTACAGGACAAATATGGTACCCACAGTAAGGAGGGTTGAGGCTTATTACAAGGATAAATATGGTACTCAAAGTAAGGCGAGAGGGGGCTTATTACAAGAACAAATATGGTACCTAAAGTAAGGAGAATGGAGGCTTATTACAAGGATAAATATGGTACCCACAGTAAGGAGGGTTGAGGCTTATTACAAGGATAAATATGGTACCCAAAGTAAGGAGAATAGACCCTTATTTCAAGAACAAATATGGTACCTAAAGTAAGGAGAATCGAGGCTTATTACAAAGATAAATATGGTACCTAAAGTAAGGAGAATGGAGGCTTATTACAAGGATAAATATGGTACCCACAGTAAGTAGGGTTGAGGCTTATTACAAGGATAAATATGGTACCCAAAGTAAGGAGAATAGACCCTTATTACAAGAACAAATATGGTACCTAAAGTAAGGAGAATGGAGGCTTATTACAAGGATAAATATGGTACCCAAAGTAAGGAGAGTGGGGCCTTATTACAAGAACAAATATGGTACCTAAAGTAAGGAGAATGGAGGCTTATTACAAGGATATGGTACCCAAAGTAAGGAGAATTGAGGCTTATTACAAGGATAAATATAAACCCTTATTACAAGAACAAATATGGTACCTAAAGTAAGGAGAATGGAGGCTTATTACAAGGATAAATATGGACCCAAAGTATGGAATACCCTTATTTCAAGAACAAATATGGTACCTAAAGTAAGGAGAATGGAGGCTTATTACAAGGATAAATGTGGTACACAAAGTAAGGAGGGTTGAGGCTTATTACAAGGATAAATATGGTACCCAAAGTAAGGAGAGTGGGGCCTTATTACAAGAACAAATATGGTACCCAAAGTAAGGAGAATAGACCCTTATTTCAAGAACAAATATGGTACCTAAAGTAAGGAGAATGGAGACTTATTACAGGATAAATATAAAGACAAATATGGTACCCAAAGTAAGGAGAATGGAGACTTATTACAGGATAAATATAAAGACAAATATGGTACCTAAAGTAAGGAGGGTGGGGGCTTATTACAGGATAAATATAAAGACAAATATGGTACCTAAAGTAAGGAGGGTGGGGGCTTATTACAGGATAAATATAAAGACAAATATGGTACCCAAAGTAAGGAGGGTGGGGGCTTATTACAAGAACAAATATGGTACCCAAAGTAAGGAGGGTGGGGGCTTATTACAAGGATAAATATGGTACCCAACATAAGGAGAGTGGTGAGGGCTTATTACAGGACAAGGAAATCACACTTGTTTTTATTATTAATACCAATGGGTCAATATATCACATCATGTGTTACTTGTCAATAGATCAGGGTAAAAGTTTCTATGTTCAAATATTTGGGTTTAGTTAATCTAAGTGTCTGAATTTCTGTTTACTGGAGACACATTACAGAATTGATAAGATATGTCTCCATCAATTATACTGATTATATTTTCATTGTGCTACTCAGGACACTGTTCAACTACCACGGCAAGGCCCAAGTTCTGAGCTGGAGGACATTACAAAGACAAATACAGAAGCAAAGGAGAACAAACTGGTGTTAGAAAATAAGGCAGTCCAGAATTGTCAAAGTAGGACACAGTTTAAAAATGATCGACATAACAGAGCAGATCGACCAAGGCCAGGCTCTGGTCAGAGAAGTCACAGATACAGAGGTCCTAGAAACTACAGTCAAGATGGACATTGGTCATCTGATGGGAGGAATAGAGGGCATAAAACCCCCAACAATTACCACCAAGGTCAAGGTAGTAAAAGAAAAGAAGACTACAGTTACAAACAATCCTGGCGTAGATCTGACCAGACAGATGTCAACCATGGAACTATTTCGCCCAAAAATGAAGATGTGGATATAAACAAAAATTGTGAATCTACTTCTGAAATAGAAGTTGAAAGTGTGTTAAGGTCTGAAAGTAGAACTGTAGCAAAAGATGATGATTCCAAAGACAAACAGGTGCACAACAATAAGACTGAAATCTGTGATAAAGACTTGAAAAAAGAAAACCCAAACCATGATCAGAAAGACCTAGACGGCGCTGTGATTTCTCCCCGGAAATATACAGACAATCAGACAGAGCAAGTTCATGTGGATTCTGTTAAAAGAAAAGGATTTCCAGTGTCAGAAAGCAAAAGTAGTGCAAAGTTTTCTAACAATGCAAATTACAGGGATAATGAAAGTAGAAAGTCTGAGAATGAAAATAGCCATTATTATCAAGGTAGAAATAAGGAAAGAGGACATTCAAGTCATGGCAGAGGTCAAGGTCGTTCAGAAAGAGGTCGTGGACGTGGTTCAAGGCGAAGTGCAAACCAAGAAGACCATAGAGTGTCCAATGGTAAATACGATAGAACACAAGACAAAAAGGAAAGAGTTGGGATGAATAGCAAAGCTAACAGAACAGAGATCCAGGGCAATAATGACAAAGGATTGGTCTATGAGGAAATTGGTGGTAGAGAAGTAAGCTGTGATCACAAACAAACAAATAGATACTCAGGAAATGGGGAGTCGGAATACAACATTGAAAATCACACAGAGTCACATAACTCAAGGGGAGACATGAGGAGAAGTGTTGAGACTTCCTCAGAAAAGTATGGTGGCAGATTTACTAAGGCTCGGAAACATTTGAACAAGGATACACATGAACGTGTATTTGAAAGTGATCAAAAGACATATGATAAAGCTAAAAATAATCTGCCAAGTTCAGGGTTTAAGCGACCACCACCAGGATTTTCTCAGGTCAAAAATGTAAAAAGTCACGTCAAAATTCCACCTGGGTTTGAGAAACTTGAAACATCTAGTTAAATGAAGTTGTGGCTGTTATAGCAATGGTAGGTTATGATTACTGTTAAATCAAATACTGTGATGGAGATCAGTGTTTGTAATAACTAATAGCAATGGTAGGTTATGATTACTGTTAAATCAAATACTGTGATGGAGATCAGTGTTTGTAATAACTATTTCACGGACATTTGATTTTGTGGAACATTATGGTAAAACAATTGTATTCACTGATTTTTTTTATTATTGCCCATATCTATCAGGTGCATCACTTCATGAACAATGACAGCTGGGATTTTTTGGAAATATGTGAAAAAGGATAATTTTGAAAAGGAAATCCTTATCTGTTGATCAACAGTCTGGATATGTAAATTTTTGCGTCATGATAACGCATGCACACAATACACTGTCGCCTGTAAACAAAAACGGCTTCCCAGCTGAATCTATTGGGATAATGTTGGCGATTAATGCCACTTATTTTGTGATTCTGAATTTACTGAAGAGTTATCAAACAACATTTGCCACACCCACAACAAGATCAGGTGCTGAAAAACAGGATTTTACTTACTATGTCTCTATTGTCACTGTCATCTTTGCTGGCCATCGTGTGTTCATGTTTACAGAATTAACTGCCTCGTTTTCAAAACTTTTTTGCAATGTTATTAGTGCTAAATTTGAGAAGGGTTTCCTGAGCCAAAGAAATGGTCAAGCTGAATATTGGAAATTGACTCTGAATATCAGGATAACCTAGAAATGGGAATGTATAAAACAGGTGTAATCTGTAACAAAATTATTGTTTTCACCCTGATGTCCCTTTAAGTCTACATATATTTATTGTACCAGGGTAACAGGGACATATGAATTGGTCTTTTATAATTCATTACCCATGAAATCAATAAAAATAAATTCCCCGCAGGAATTTGTGATTTAACAATACATCATGTTTAAGTGTAATGCTTACACTATTTTTACCCGAGTGTTAGAGAAAGTAAAATTTATAACAAGGAAAGATTATATGTTGGTTTGTAAGAACAGGAAATCATTGAATAGTTGTTTAATTATTTTGCAAATAAAGCAATGTGGATTTTTTTTATAAATGCTATGTAGATTATAGGCCTAGAGTTATCACATATTTCTGCAGATTGTAACCATGGCTACTAACATATACATGTATGTTTCTCTGTATACTTCTCATTGATCAAATTACTGGGTGATTTAGTGTAACATACACAGACTACAATATTTCTTAAAATCATTTTTCATTATTTATTGATATTACTTTATATGGAATTGATGTACTTGATTCAAGTAATCTTATTGTGTTATGTTTGTCAGACTGAAAGATGAAAATACCAATTATTATTGATAACAATAAATGAGATATGTGTTTTTGAATGGGATGCAAACCAGGCTCACTTAACAGGATGCCTCTTTTAACACTTGGAAAGGCATGAATGCCAGAATTGGCCTAATTTGGCCTCAAGCATCTTTGGATGAACAGGAGTTAAATCGAATAAACAGTAAGCCCCCTTGGGGCTGGAGAAGCAAGGTAAAATAGGCCTCTGTCCCCGTGGGGCTGGAGGAGCAGGGCCAAATAGGCTACTGTCCCCTTCGGGTTGGAGAAGCAGGGCCAAATAGGCCTCTGTCCCCTTAGAGCTGGAGAAGCAGGGCCAAATAGGCCACTGTCTCCTTGGGGCTGGAGAAGCAGGGCCAAATAGGTCTCTGTCCCCTAGGGGCTGGAGAAGCAGGGCCAAATAGGCCACTGTCTCCTTGGGGCTGGAGAAGCAGGGCCAAATAGGCCTCTGTCCTCTTGGGGCTGGAGGAGATAGGCCAAATAGGCCTCTGTCCCCTTGGGGCTGGAGAAGCTAGGCCAAATAGGCCTCTGTCCCCTTGGGGCTGGAGAAGCTAGGCCAGATAGGCCTCTGTCCCCTTGGGGCTGGAGAAGCAGGGCCAAATAGGCCTCTGTCCCCTTGGGGCTGGAGAAGCAGGGCCAAATAGGCCTCTGTCCCCTTTTCTTCTTCTGTAAGAATGCCAAGATTCTGTCCCAGTTTAGTCTGCAGCATCCTCGAGAGAAAGGGATTCAATTTTGTGTAGACAGTATTTTCTGCCCCCTGGGATTGGAAGAAGGAGGCCAAATAGGGGAAACAGAGCAAATCATTAGAAATGCTTTTCCTTTAGTCTAGATGAAGCAATTGTATTGAACTAAACCATGTGATACAGGCCCTATTTTACTCTTGATTTTTTAATGCAATCAATTTTGTTGGACAATATTTATTATTACATTGTTAATGTCCTTAATGCAGTTCAACATAACAAAACAAAAAAAATGACACATTAAATGTGTTAAAATAGGTGACTACATTTCTGGACAAAGTAGAAGGGGGAAGAAGTATTGAGAATGATTTTTAATCTAATTTCTGAAGACTTCTGTTATAAAACAGTTACCCACTGAAACTCCAAGATTTCTCAAGGAGATCTATTAGGACAGGTCCTATGGTTGTTTTTCCTCTGTTGTGTTACATTGCTGGGATTTGTGATGAGACCCCACCCTGCAATGTATCTTTAACTTGTCTCAGTGATGTTTTGAACCAAACGTATACAAAGAAGAGAGCTATTTACATTTGTAATGTAGTCCTGTTGTATACCAGTTTGATTTGTATACATACCAACATAGTAATGAAAAACACATCCAGTATCAGGCATTTGGAAATTATAGTATATGATTACAATATTTAATAGTTTTTTGCTGTGCATCTCCAGCCTCTAGGCATTATGTCCTTTGATTATGTGGTAAATTTGTTAATGCCTCTGACTTTTGAATGTCTGTCAGGTCCTGTAATTTAGGATCTAAACATTGGATTAATGTAACTTGGGGTGATAATCTAAGGTGTGTGGTTTGATCCAGCCCGGTCCCTGCCTCGGTGGTTGGATTAATGTAACTTGGGGTGATAATCTAAGGTGTGTGGTTTGATCCAGCCCGGTCCCTGCCTCGGTGGTTGGATTAATGTAACTTGGGGTGATAATCTAAGGTGTGTGGTTTGATCCAGCCCGGTCCCTGCCTCGGTGGTTGGATTAATGTAACTTGGGGTGATAATCTAAGGTGTGTGGTTTGATCCAGCCCGGTCCCTGCCTCGGTGGTTGGATTAATGTAACTTGGGGTGATAATCCAAGGTGTGTGGTTTGATCCAGCCCGGTCCCTGCCTCGGTGGTTGGATTAATGTAACTTGGGGTGATAATCCAAGGCGTGTGGTTTGATCCAGCCCATTCCCTGCCTCGGTGGTTGATGTCTCTCAAGAAACAGGGAACTAACTACTTGAGATACCTTTCCAAATTTGTTGTGTTGCTACCTCATAGCGAGATGTCCTAGAATAGCACAGATTGTTCTTGGAGCAATAAATCTGTTAGGTAATTAGAGTATTCAAAAAATTGTGAATGTATGATGTTGCCAGTTTTTTAGGTAGCAATGTAAATTATTAAACAGAAGATCCTGTTATCAATTGCATTTGAACAGAAATCAATTTATGCATCATCATTTACGTGGTCAAGAAAAGCCACCAATTAAGGAATCTGATGGTGCGAGACACAATAGATGTTATAACCTGATACAGGATTTACATCAGTTATATAATACGTGTGTATTAGATGTATTTTATGATAATGTACTAGTTATTATTTCACATATGTGATTTTCTCAATCAAGTGACCATTTACATCGAAACAAAATGAAGTTATCTTTAATAAAGATAGAAACAAGTGTTGAAATATTTATTTGGTTACATGAATTGATGAAAAGGGGCTGCCATGGCTGAGTTGTTAAGGCATCTGAGTGTCAATGCCAATATGGAGCAGTCACCAGGTAATGGTCGTGGGTTGGTGGGTTTTATTCTGGAAGTCAGGCTTTCCTTCATCATCCAAACCAGAATTTAATTTTTTCATAGCTTACCCAGGTAAGCTTATGCTACACCTTGCACGAGACATCCAGTGTCTGTCAACAGTTTCTTCTCAACCACCGACTAGATTTCAATTGATTTTGTCAGGAAATGTCAGGAGGTGGCATTGATTGAAATAGGGGGCCGATGGGGGAGCCAAAAGGGGAAATGTGGATATAACGACTACTTCTTCCCTAGAACTAAGTACTGAATATCAATCATATTTATTATGAAATTTTCAGGGAGGTGGATTCCAAACTGCACAAATGGAGGGGCTGATCATACTGGTGAATAAATGGCAGGGTTCAAAAGGGGATATATCATACTGGTGAATAAAGGGCAGGGCCAAAAAAGGGATATGTACTGGTGAATAAAGGGCAGGGCCCAAAAGGGGATATGTACTGGTTAATAAAGGGCAGGGCCCAAAAGGGGATATATCATACTGGTGAATAAAGGGCAGGGCTCAATAGGGGATATATCATACTGGTGAATGAAGCGCAGGGCCAATAGGGGATATATCATACTGGGGAATAAAAGGCACAGCCCAAAAGGGGATATATACTGGTGAATAAAGGGCAGGGCCCAAAAGGGGATATATCATACTGGTGAATAAAGGGCAGGACCCAAAAGGGGATATATCATACTGGTGAATAAAGGGCAGGGCTCAGTAGGGGATATATCATACTGATGAATAAATGGCAGGGCTCAATAGGGGATATATCATACTGGTGAATAAAGGACATGGCCTAAAAGGGGATATATCATACTGGTGAATAAAGGACAGGGCCTAAAAGGGGATATATCATACTGGTGAATAAAGGGCAGGACCCAAAAGGGGATATATCATACTGGTGAATGAAGGGCAGGGCCAATAGGGGATATATCATACTGGTGAATAAAGGGCAGGAACCAAAAGGGGATATATCATACTGGTGAATAAAGGGCAGGGGCCAAAAGGGGATATATCATACTGGTGAATAAAGGGCAGGGCCAAAAAAGGGATATGTACTGGTGAATAAAGGGCAGGGCCCAAAAGGGGATATATACTGGTGAATAACGGGCAGGGCCCAAAAGGGGATATATCATACTGGTGAATAAAGGGCACAGCCCAAAAGGGGATATATCATACTGGTGAATAAAGGGCAGGGCCCAAAAGGTGATATATCATACTGGTGAATAAAGGGCAGGGCTCAATAGGGGATATATCATACTGGTGAATAAAGGGCAGGACCCAAAAGGGGATATATCATACTGGTGAATGAAGGGCAGGGCCAATAGGGGATATATCATACTGGTGAATAAAGGGCAGGGCTCAATAGGGGATATATCATACTGGTGAATAAAGGGCACAGCCCAAAAGGGGATATATACTGGTGAATAAAGGGCAGGAACCAAAAGGGGATATATACTGGTGAATAAAGGGCAGGGCCCAATAGGGGATATATACTGGTGAATAAAGGGCAGGGCCCAAAAGGGGATATATCATACTGATGAATAAATGGCAGGGCTCAATAGGGGATATATCATACTGGTGAATAAAGGACAGGGCCTAAAAGGGGATATATCATACTGGTGAATAAAGGGCAGGGCTCAATAGGGGATATATCATACTGGTGAATAAAGGGCAGGGCCCAAAAGGGGATATATCATACTGGTGAATAAAGGGCAGGACCCAAAAGGGGATATATCATACTGGTGAATAAAGGGCAGGGCTCAATAGGGGATATATCATACTGGTGAATAAAGGGCAGGGCTCAATAGGGGATATATCATACTGGTGAATAAAGGGCAGGGGCCAAAAGGGGATATATCATACTGGTGAATAAAGGGCAGGACCCAAATGGGGATATATCATACTGGTGAATAAAGGGCAGGACCCAAAAGGTGATATATCATACTGGTGAATAAAGGGCAGGACTCAATAGGGGATATATCATACTGGTGAATAAAGGGCAGGACCCAAAAGGGGATATATCATACTGGTGAATAAAGGGCAGGGGCCAAAAGGGGATATATCATACTGGTGAATAAAGGGCAGGGCCAAAAGGGGATATATCATACTGGTGAATAAAGGGCAGGGGCCAAAAGGGGATATATCATACTGGTGAATAAAGGGCAGGGCCCAAAAGGGGATATATCATACTGGTGAATAAAGGGCAGGGCTCATACTGGTGAATAAAGGGCAGGACCCAAAAGGGGATATATCATACTGGTGAATGAAGCGCAGGGCCAATAGGGGATATATCATACTGGTGAATAAAGGGCAGGAACCAAAAGGGGATATATCATACTGGTGAATAAAGGGCAGGGGCCAAAAGGGGATATATCATACTGGTGAATAAAGGGCAGGGGCCAAAAGGGGATATATCATACTGGTGAATAAAGGGCAGGGCTCAATAGGGGATATATCATACTGGTGAATAAAGGGCAGGGCCCAAAAGGGGATATATACTGGTGAATAACGGGCAGGTCCCAAAAGGGGATATATCATACTGGTGAATAAAGGGCAGGACCCAATAGGGGATATATCATACTGGTGAATAAAGGGCAGGGCCAAAAAAGGGGATATATCATACTGGTGAATAAAGGACAGGACCCAAAAGGGGATATATCATACTGGTGAATAAAGGGCAGGGGCCAAAAGGGGATATATCATACTGGTGAATAAAGGGCAGGGCTCAATTGGGGATATATCATACTGGTGAATAAGGGGCAGGGCCCAGAAGGGGATATGCCATACTGGTGAATAAAGGACATGGCCTGAAAGGGGATATATCATACTGGTGAATAAAGGACAGGGCCTAAAAGGGGATATATCATACTGGTGAATAAAAGGCACAGCCCAAAAAGGGATATATCATACTGGTGAATAAAGGGCAGGGCTCAATAGGGGATATATCATACTGGTGAATAAAGGGCAGGGGCCAAAAGGGGATATATCATACTGGTGAATAAAGGGCAGGGGCCAAAAGGGGATATATCATACTGGTGAATAAAGGGCAGGGGCCAAAAGGGGATATATCATACTGGTGAATAAAGGGCAGGGGCCAAAAGGGGATATATCATACTGGTGAATAAAGGGCAGGGGCCAAAAGGGGATATATCATACTGGTGAATAAAGGGCAGGACCCAAAAGGGGATATATCATACTGGTGAATAAAGGGCAGGGCTCAATAGGGGATATATCATACTGGTGAATGAAGGGCAGGGCCCAGAAGGGGATATGCCATACTGGTGAATAAAGGGCAGGGCCCAGAAGAGGATATATCATACTGGTGAATAAAGGACATGGCCTAAAAGGGGATATATCATACTGGTGAATAAAGGACAGGGCCTAAAAGGGGATATATCATACTGGTGAATAAAAGGCACAGCCCAGAAAGGGATATATCATACTGGTGAATAAAGGGCAGGGCTCAATAGGGGATATATCATACTGGTGAATGAAGGGCAGGGGCCAAAAGGGGATATATCATACTGGTGAATAAAGGGCAGGTACCAAAAGGGGATATATCATACTGGTGAATAAAGGGCAGGGGCCAAAAGGGGATATATCATACTGGTGAATAAAGGGCAGGGGCCAAAAGGGGATATATCATACTGGTGAATAAAGGGCAGGGGCCAAAAGGGGATATATCATACTGGTGAATAAAGGGCAGGACCCAAAAGGGGATATATCATACTGGTGAATAAAGGGCAGGGCTCAATAGGGGATATATCATACTGGTGAATGAAGGGCAGGGCCCAGAAGGGGATATGCCATACTGGTGAATAAAGGGCAGGGCCCAGAAGAGGATATATCATACTGGTGAATAAAGGGCAGGGCCTGAAAGGGGATATCTACCAAATACGTAAAAATCCTTCTTCAGTAGCTACATAGGAATGACAGGATTTTGTCCAAATTTGTCTGAAGCATCCATTTGGTAAAGTGAACTTAATTTCGTATAAACTTTCAGTCTGTCCCTCCTCATTCTTTTTCTTTGTCCATTAAGGGTTTTTTGTGAAAATTAAGTTTGAAGCTTTAAAATTCCTAAATTCTTAAGGGAACTGTAACAATGTATTGATGAATTGAAATGTTTAGAAGTGAAAGACGAGATACACGTACCTAGGCGGGTGATACAGGCCCCATTGGTCACTTGTATTCATTAGTGATGCCAATTGTGTGGCATAATCAAATCTCGATAAAAGTGTTTCTTGGAGTAGCTTATTAAACCAATAAAGATGTTGAACAGAGGATATAAAAGGGCATTGCGCTTCTCCCCCCCCCTCCCGCCATCCCTTTCTGCTCCCCCCACCCCCCAAAAAAAGCATCCCCCACCGCGCCACCACCCTACAAACCCACACCCACTAAATAAAATAAATCCGGAAATTATATAAATTGAGACCACCATTCTACCAATTCCAGAAGTTACAGAGATGTTTCAGGTTGCGTTTTACTTATGCAATAATGGTGTAGATCCTACGTAAGGGAATTGTTACTGTTAGGTAAAACGCCAAACCGATTATATATCCATAACCTTCATAATCGCCCTTGACAGTTATATAAGTTGTCATTTTATTATATGTACTACCTTTCAAATGCTAAACAGTGCATTAATAAAAATCAGTGAGGAAATGTAAACCGACAGTAAGAACTGTTTGTCGCTGTTTAAAAATTTATTCAAGTCCAATATTCTAAGTCCATTGTGGAAGATATCATCGTTGTAAACAACCAATTTGACAGAGCAAAAAAATTAATTCTAAGACATTTTGACTTGCTTGGACCCAAAGCATTCAGAAAATTCTGTAATAAGAGATAAAACAGATTGATGTATTTTCAGTTTATACAATGATAAACACCATTAAATGATTCAGCCATCAAGTGTCAGTATTACTGAGAACATGGAAGGATTGTGAAGTAGAAAGTGTCATTATCACTACATGTATATCCCATTGTTTAGACAGTACATCTGACATAAACATGATCCATTTTACTAAAGCTAACAGGCATTTATTGTGTTGCTATCTATCAACGTTACATCACACGTATATTCCCATCATTCACAGATTTCTCTCTCATTTCACCCGTTCAAGATTTTTCTGTCACCTCTAGGGTATGACTACGAAAACTAATAGTTCATTATGAAAAATAAAAAAAACATCTTGTTAGAACGAGTTGTGTTATCTAGATATATCAACTTAAATTATCTCGTTATTACGACTTACGCCATCACGTTATTATGAGTTAGCTAGATATATTTTTTCAGTATACAAAGTATACCATGAAAGCTGATTAGTACCACAAGAAAAATTCCAAATCCATGATCCATACATATATTATTATTAAAGTGACTATAACACCAAGTTAGTAATCTAGTAATGACTTTTGCTATGGAGAAGATATCTATTTAAATACTTTTCTGTTACCATGGAAACAGTTAGGCCAAATTACAAATTTTCGTTGTGTTGAGTTTGACTACAAAGCCTTTGTACAACTTCCAAGCCAGCATTCTGGTGGTGCCGTTTGTCCTGCAAGTGTTCTCACATTTTCTTTCATAATTTTTACTTAGTTATCATGGAGACAGGGAAAACCACCAGTTTTACTGATAATTTCAAACTGTGTGAAACTTGGTTCTCTTGTCGTGAGCGCTTTCTTTTCTAAGAAAGGTGAATGATGGTACATACATATTTTTTGTGAACTATACTGAAGTATATTTCTGTTGTTGTGTACCTGTTTTCATTTGAAAATGTGACATAACTTACTTAGAATGGCCACTGATGAAGCAGCATATGCTTACTCTTCTGGAACACCTGGTCTTATTCTCGTTGTACTATTTCCAGGAGTCAGTATTTTCTTGTTGCTTCTTTCCCAGTGTATTAAAAGCTCTACTAGAGTACTAGTTTGATTACTATACACAGGTTTGAGTAGCTATCTTTAAAGGTTTCAGAGCTTTGTTATGGAAAATGCCCATACATGGATGGACGGTCGCTTCTGATATCTCCCTCAAAAGCGTTTTGCAAGGATAATAAAAATATGGCATTTACTTAACGTTTAGCAATATATGGAATTATGAATAGAATGATATCATACTATTGTTTTATATATCATCATATGATGTAAACACTCTGTACATTGTAATACTCGTGCTATAAGTGTGACATCGTTAGCCTGTGTCGGTGATATGGTTGAAACATATGACTTAAACGCCGTTTATAGAAGTTGTTGTCTGATGGACACGGAACATTAAATTTTACACATAATTCTGTCAGGCATTAGTCAATACGTTAATTAGATACCAGACGATTCCATATACATTGGACAAAAGACTTTACTACCTTGTATCATACACATAATTATATTGGACACAATCAGGTAACATTATATTGACACTTTATCATATTATAGCATAATTCTGTAGGACACTTAGTGTCATCATCAACACTATGTGTCATGATTATCACATAATACTATTGGACACTTAGTGTCACCATCAACACTAAGTGTCATGATTAACACATAATTCTGTAGGACACTTAGTGTCATCATCAACACTAAGTGTCATGATTAACACATAATTCTGTTGGACACTTAGTGTCACCATCAACACTAAGTGTCATGATTAACACATAATTCTGTTGGACACTTAGTGTCACCATCAACACTAAGTGTCATGATTATCACATAATTCTGTTAACACATAATTCTGTTGGACACTTAGTGTCACCATCAACCCTAAGTGTCATGATTAACACATAATTCTGTTGGACACTTAGTGTCACCATCAACCCTAAGTGTCATTATTATCACATAATTCTGTTGGACACAAGGCATTATTTTGACGCTTGATTTTATTATAACATAATTCTATTAGACACTAAGCGTCATTATATTACATAACACATACTTCTGTTAGCATTTCATTAACACAATTTTGTAAGTCATTTGGTATTTTTTTACACACACTACTGTTTAACACGAAACAATTATTTACACCCATTGCTTGTTGGACAATCAATGACGGCTGTGCACCCAGCAGATAGTATACGCTCTTCCACCCGTGTTTCTCCGTTCTCTGTCAGCGCAACCACAGCAGTCGTGTAAAGTAACGGCTTACATCGGATGGCAGGTCCACCATTGATATGAATAACGTTGTGATCACATGTCGCATTAATTAAATCGTTGGGAACAGACATATGACCTCCAACGATCTCTGTACGCCAGGAACAAACTGATCGCTGATTGAGGTCTGGTCTTGCTGGCACATTTAACTGTGTGTATGTAGTAGAGCCGATAATACCGACCGTTGACAGGAGGAGAAGAGTGATAATCTGCACAGGGACGTCCTGTAATGATAAAGACACTGAGCTACAAGTACCACAATACTTAAATGAAGTGATTTTGTCTCAGGTTAAGTCTAGAATGATACTATTGCAACAAGGTTGTATCAATAAAGATACACGAGAAAGACATAGAGAAAAAAGGACTTATACCTAAGGTACATGTATTATCTCGACATGTGTCAAAAGTATTTTCAGAACGTTGATATATGAAGTATCCTTTATAGCTGCTCTTATTTCAAATGAAATAAATAATCATATCCTTATTCCGATATTGTATAGTACCCATCTTAGCATCAGTGATACGTAATATCTTCATCGCAATAATATCTTTCAGGGGCCTCGGAGTAAATCCTTCATACTTTGCTCTTGATTAATCGAATTTGGGTTGGAATTTGGAAGAAAAAATAAATATCTGGGATTTCAGAGCTGATAAGGGTTTCATGTGTGGAAAGGTTATGTATTTTTTACGAAAACAATCTCAATACCAAAATTGCTAAATTTCAATAAGGGATTTCGAGGTAGGGCTTCATAATTTTGTAAGTCACCTTAATTTTCAGTATGAGTTAATTTCGAAAGAACGTAGAGGCTCGTTACTTTTGTCTTTCTTCACCCTCGCCAAATACAGTTTGTATTATGAGCATTGTTTGAAAATAAAACTATTGAAACAGTTTTGTTGAATTTTGCCTAATGACGAACGCGAAAATAATTGCTCCGCGCCCCAAGATTTCCTCAGAATTTAGGAACTTAGTGTCACTGACGAAACAGATGTATGGTTAAATAATTATTTGTCTCTAGGCTTGCTCTATATAAGTGTGTCATTAATACAATAATAGCGCCATTCAATACAGAAATGGTACTGAAAACACAATAATAGCACCATTCAATACATAAATAGGATTACAATGAGTATGCATAAGGCACCAATCAATACAAATATCAAAATTAGATGCAGTTTAGGTTAATCATAAGTCGTGTACCCTATGAGGCTTCTTAGGAAATCCAAACTGATCGAGAAAAAAAAAACAATTTAAAAAAAAAGTCATCTAGTCTGTTAACATTCCTTCTAAACTTACCTTACATCTCGATAAGTGACTATATAATGGCGGATAGAGCAAAATTAACAAAACTTCTAAATTTCAAACGGCAGGTGCTAGGTTGTTATTACACTAGTACTTATACTGGTTCAGATTATATACTACAAAACTATAGGTATTTCTAGGGAGACTTACCATCTCTGACTGCTACAGTATATTACACTGATGTTTACTGTAAGTTATGTTATGACTGTAAACTAGAAAGATATATATATATACCGCTTGTCCGACGTTATCGGGTATGACGGAGTTATAGTAAGTTCCGCATCTCGAAAACTTGATAAGCTATGTTAACTTCGTGTTTCTTGTAGCCAGCCAGAATACTCTAAACTCAAAATTTTGAATCTGATATCTTATAAAATCCCCATATAGTAGAGAAAAAGAGCTTGACAAAAATCCCCGTGAGAGAGTTGCTCATTATTCTGCAAATTAAAACGGATCTTTCATCGTCATAATGTGTGAACTGTATTTCCTTAGTCATACTTCCGAATACAGTTATTGTGTCCAAAATTTGTGGGTTTTATCATTATTACAAAATTAAAATTGATAATGACCACCTGTTTATTGTACGTATCACAGATAAATAATGTTCTTCACTGTGTAAAGGTTCCTAATTGTCAAAATCTGCCAGCTTGCCGAGTCATTAACAGGATAATGAAAACGCTAGAAATAATAATGGATGGGATAATGAAAAAGCCAGTGAGAATTATTAATTGGATAATGACAACGTTAGATGGAGTAATGACACTCTAGATATAATTCTTGATCGGATAATTCAAAACACTTTACAGAATAATAAATGTGATAATGAAAATACTACACTGAAAACTATTAAGATAATGAAAGCACAATATAGAAAATAAATGGGATAATGGCAATACTAGAGTGAATAATTAATGGGATAATAAAAACGCTAGACGAAAGAATTAAAGGGTGATGAAAATGCTTGAGAGAATAATTAATGGGATAATGACAATGCTTGAGAGAATAATTAATGGGATAATGACAATGCTTGAGAGAATAATTAATGGGATAATGAAAATGCTAGAGAGAATAATTAATGGAATAATGACAATGCCTGAGAGAATAATTAATTGGATAATGACAATGCTTGACAGAATAATTAATGGAATAATGACAATGCTAGACAGAATTATTAATGGAATAATGACAATGCTTGACAGAATAATTAATGGAATAATGACAATGCTAGAGAGAATAATTAATGGGATAATGACAATGCTAGAGAGAATAATTAATGGGATAATGACAATGCTTGAGAGAATAATTAATGGGATAATGACAAGGCTTGAGAGAATAATTAATGGGATAATGACAATGCTTGAGAGAACAATTAATGGGATAATGAGAATGCTTAAGAGAATGATTAAAGGGATAATGACAATGCTTGAGAGAACAATTAATGGGATAATGACAAGGCTTGAGAGAACAATTAATGGGATAATGACAATGCTTGAGAGAATAATTAATGGGATAATGACAATGCTTGAGAGAACAATTAATGGGATAATGACAATGCTTGAGAGAATAATTAATGGGATAATGACAATGCTTGAGAGAATAATTAATTGGATAATGACAATGCTTGACAGAATAATTAATGGGATAATGACAATGCTTGACAGAATAATTAATGGGATAATGACAATGCTTGAGAGAATAATTAATTGGATAATGACAATGCTTGACAGAATAATTAATGGGATAATGACAATGCTTGAGAGAATAATTAATGGGATAATGACAATGCTTGAGAGAATGATTAAAGGGATAATGACAATGCTTGAGAGAATGATTAAAGGGATAATGTAAATGCTAGACGGAATAATTAATGGGATAATAACAATGCTTGAGAGAATAATTAATGGGATAATGACAATGCTAGACGGAATAATTAATGGAATAATGACAATGCTAGACAGAATTATTAATGGAATAATGACAATGCTTGAGAGAATAATTAATGGGATAATGACAATGCTTGAGAGAATAATTAATGGGATAATGACAATGCTAGACGGAATAATTAATGGGATAATGAAAACGTTAGACAATTAATAGGATTATGAAAACAACTTTGAAAATCTATTTCCCACTCCCTCCTTTGATCAAAAACTCAGAGAGAAATTAATATTTCTTCACCGCTTTATTCCACCCAAATCTGACTCTTTATGGTGTTCAATACTTTGATACATGATCAGTTCGTGCCAATACAAGACGATAATGGCGCCAGACGTCTGATAAAAATACAGAACTAACATACACATTCAAAAAGACTTACTGTATAACGTAAAACGAGAGATCTCTATGGAAACGTTCTTAATACAGAGGGCGAGAATGTTTTTATGTTTGCATAGACGATACTTGACGTGAACCGATTTCAGTAGAAGTGCAATAATCCGTACGCCGATAGTCTGGAAACCCAAAATCGAACAGGAATGCTGGGAAATGGATTTCTGTTTGTTGTTGCTGAGCCAGTAGGGAAATTTTAATTCCGATATCTGTTATCAAATATCTTGTTTGTATACATGTTTATATAAATGTTATATAACTTTTCATTTTTATCGTGAAATATATAACTTTTACATTTATAAATATGTAGACACACGATTTTTATCATAACTTAAAATTCGTACTGTATTTCTTAAAGTCACATGTATATATCACATATCATTCATTCACCCGAACACTCAACACACGATGTATTATTAGTCCTGTTACACGGTGAAATACTATCTAGAATATCTGTGGCGGCCAGTAGTGACCACACACAGTTAATTACATAAAATGTATTTAGCAAATACTGTATCAATTGAATGCCAGCTAAACATGGAATTATTCATGTTGCCAACCGCTGTTTATTCAATTACAGTAAGGTATTTGATACCATGGTGTATATCTATGTACTTTTCTTACTCTTTTCTTCCGACAGAAAGATATTCAAATATTTTTAGACAGTAAGACATTTGATACACCATAGTTTCGACAGTAAGATATCCCATACAACAGTGTACATTTAAATTCTCTTTTGCATACGTTTTTGTCGACAATAAAATATTCGATACCAAGGTGTATTTTTCAGCTCTAGTTTGACCCAAATATTAACCTGGTAAAGTGTTATGATTATGAAATAGTTCTTTATGTAATCTATAAAAGTCTGCACGTTAAACAAATTTAACTATCAGGATGATATCATTTATTGTCACTGGTTTACGTAGAAAGATTAATTTAAGAGGCAAACTTATTTTGAACACCTAAAATATCATTAACTTAGCTTTGTTTTTTTTATTTATAGCGTCTTAAATCAAATTCCTGCTGAATTTTTTCCCACGGAAGTCATATAATGGAATTTCTTCTTGAAAAAATAAATAAAGAGAAAAAGAAAAAAAAACTATTTTCCTGGATTTATTTCAAACTCAAACATCAGGAACATAAACCGTTCGACCGTGACAAATTTTACATTATTATCTCACAGCTTGATGTGATGTGGTTTATTATGCTGCCTTTGAGTGAGTTTTGATCAATGATCTGTCAAAATGTTTTCCACGACGAAACTAAAATGAACCACGCATTTTGATATGAACATTTATCAGAATTTTTATTATCTTCTCAAGTTTCCAATTTCATCATTAGGACATTAACATTTCGGTATCATTAGTACATGGACATCCTCAGAGAGATCGGATGATTCCATATTTGTAACATTTATAAGTTTGCCTCTTAAATTAATCTTTCTACGTAAACCAGTCCTTTGATATTATGGACATTTAATATCTTAACATATTTAACATGCTTAGTGTGTGTTTTTTAAAAAGGTTTTGATGAATGGGAATCTGATGATTTGGAATCCATAAAATATCATTCTTCGTCTACTGTAGACTGTATAGTTACCTAGACAGGAATTTTCTTCAGGTATAATTTTAAAATAACGACAGTTTCTCATTACGTCTTGATATTCCTTTGTAAGCCGTCATTGTTTCCTAACAGCTGAGTATGATGGAAACCGTGTAGACATGGTATTACTTAAGCCAGGTATGTGTATATAGTACACCAACAATATGCTAATTTCACCGCGTGTCATCCTAGTTTCCTTTTCGTCATTTTCACCGATATCGTCATGAACGATTCATAGAAGATAATTGACGGAAGCTTTAAGTAAAAGAACCGGGTTGATTCGTGGAGATAACATGATGATCATACACTATCATTTTCCAAGGAATTAGGAAGAATTCCTGTACAGATCGATTGATCAGACTAGGAAGAGAAGGAAGACCACTTTGGGGGAGGGATAGTGTTTTCTGGGTCAACACGTCAGTTAACCTACAATACCAATAAAAATTTAGCAATTTGCATGGGAACTACAACCATTAAGTGTTTTGAGTTTGAATTTAGTAATCTCTGATCGCCTGTTATAATCAATTACAATACCAAACATCCTCAATGAAAGGAAATGTGAACCCTGCACAAATATGTCTGAATCGTTGACTGGTGTCATAGATGATGTATCATTAATATATTCAGAATTAATCTTTAGTATAGTTAGCTAGTTCCTAGGTTTAGTGTTACATGTCGTGTACTATTCATTTCCTGTAAGCCTTGAGACTTTGATAAACACAGTGGAAATATGATGATAACACAGGGCAGGTATGGGGAACCCTTAATCTAGCTCTTATCATCAACATATTGATGTTGGTGGTTACGATCCATGTACAGACATCAGTTTAATTAAAGGAAAATGACTGCAGTAAATTGTACAAATTAAAACTCACAATATTTGAAAAGGTATTAGAAAATATGCGTATAAAAATAGATAATAAAAGAGGGTTGGTAAACGTAAACGATCTTAATTCGTCAGCAAAGTGAGTTATGTGATTAAGCGAAGTACAGAATTGTTCTGTAAAAAAATATGTTAAATCAACGTATTGGAAACTCCTGAAACTTAAAGGGTAATCCATATCTCCACTTGACGACGGAAATACTTCAAATATTATCACTGAGAAGACAGACTTGATTGGTGTCTAACACTTACAACCAAGCTTATTTCACACTTTTGGGGACTGGTACGGTTGTCATAGTGATTTGATTGTGAAATATTATATTTCCTTCGGCGATATGAAGCAGACGTATTCGATGGTCAAAAGTATACTCGGTGATTCCGTTGTTTTAACCTAAACACTTGGTCGTATTCTCCTTGCACAGTGTAATTATTTTTATTTGTCTACATTTTGTCTTAGATTCATCGAATTAAAGTACGAATTAATATTCTTTCGATATGTAGGTATTTCCAATTTTGCAATTAAGTTATTACATTTGAAATTGAAGATACAGCATATCTTGTGTTCTATAGATGTAAATAAGATATCGAGGCCTGACGGAAGAGGTCAATGGAAAATTCACACTAGGAAAATTGAAATAATCACATTTATCATACAGCTTGGTGGAAAGCTGTCCATACTGATTTGTAGGAAAAGATCGGGATAAGCAGCTGATGTAGGGACAGATCTGTCGTGTTTTTGATTTCCGATTTTGGTGTGTATATACGATGAATGCGGTCAATAGATTTCCTTTAAAAACAAGACATTTTCAATATGCCTGAATGTGAAATAGTTTCTTAGATAAATACAGCCTCGAATGAAAACAAAAACAAGTCAGCCAACCAACAGAGGATCACAGTTAGTTTCCATAGGTATGCCAATAGACTGTAAGAAGAAGATGTTGTTAACCAGAAGCTCAGTCATGTTGATGATTTCATCCTCTAATTCTTTGACCTGAACGTATGTTTAACGGAATATGCTTCATCATAGTTCATAACCATATATTTATACCGCTGTTCACCTTTCTTGGAGGAGAAAGGTCTGATAACAAGAGTACGATGACGTTCCGTCAGTTTAGAATGAGTATTATGGTGTACAGGATGGAAAAGTAAATGTTCTTATAGAGGAAATGTTTATTTAGAAATGGACATTGAAGATTGTCAAAAGCTCTTTGGAGTCCTCCAAAATCTTCATACAGTTAATTCCACTTTCTGAGTAAACAGTATCACAATAATACTGTAACCAGATGTGATAGTACTCAGAATGGTTGTTAGCAGTTTTGACAAAGGCTTGGTTGAACAGCTAGACGAGTCAGTAATAAAGCGTTGTTGATATGTATTCTTGTAAAGTTCGAGAATCCAATATAAACTTGGAGGTCCGTATCCTTATCATCAATAGGCAATCTAAATTATTGAGATATCAAAGCATGATTGGCTAGTATTTCGCCATTTGAAAGATTGCATAATGTATATGTATAGTTTCTTTCGTTTCCAAGCAAACCCAGTTACTTTTATATACAAGAGATACAAGAATATTTGCAGACAAGTTATTGGACGCCTTATCTACAGACACAATAACATACCTGTCGTGTAAATCTTGAACCGTGAAGTTAACTTCATGATCGAGGAAAGCTGACTATTGTTTTGTTTTCATTTTGGGTTTCAAGCTGCAAATTCTTTTACGAATGATGGACCGAACGGACTTAACCCACTCAGAAAGTGAACCCAATGCAGCATGTTCTCGTTTCACCCTTTATATGGCATAACATTCGACATCATCCATAAATATCTCGAAATTCATATTCCAATTAACGGATGAGGTTTCATGACATTAAGAACCTTTCATGAAATGGTTTTGTAGCTTAACATTTTGAACCATGCTTAAATCACTATTGTTATGTGCCAAGTTGGGCCATACTTATAACAGGGGTAGAACTGACGGAGGACAAGTCATCTACATTCAATACATTTGCTGCAGAGTTTGTTTGTAGAAGTTTGGATGCAAAGGGATAACTGATTTTTTTTCTAAGCTTTTGGTGAGTTTCGGCACAAAAGTCAAATTTACAAACTTCATATTGTTAAAAGACATGGATTAATAGTAGAATCCCTCTGTGGATAACTAAATACCTATCTTATATGTTTCTCCTTGTTCACATATAAAGATCTATCTGCCGGACTCATATCTTACTACTGACGGCTAGTATTATCATACATTTCGCAACAACAAAAATTCTATTACATGGCTATAATATTGGTTAATAAAGTTCAATCGTAAAAGACTGACGTTTTTTAGCATCTTCTTATAAATCATTCCTAGTAACCAATTTCAAGTAATTATTCAAGCAATCGATAAACATAAAAAACTAAGAGTAATCCTAAATAATGATGGCAAGTGAACGAAACTATTAAAATTTCGTAACTTGCATAATTATGATATTTAAAAAAAAATCTTTTGAATATACTTTATGCGGATTATATCTGAAATAACTAATTAATAAATTGATTATACATCTTATTCTTTTGTGGTTGATATAATTTGTTTATAAATTTGACATGGACTTTCTGGTAAATTTACCAAAAAATCATGTCTGTTGAAATTCATAAATATATTTGATATATTTGTGTTAAGCGTGTTTCTCTCTGATGCAGAGAGTATATTTTGATTATGTAATCATTGATGTTATTTTAATCACTAAACTTTGAATATTTACATTACTTTGTATATACTATTCCTCTTTCCATTATCAAGATCATGTATTTGACCGCCCATGTAAAATGTTATGCGGATCGCCTGTAATACGCTTATTTTAACTCTCTAAACTAAATTAAAACGAAAGGAGGGACAAAATATATCTTCTGTGTCAGTAAACATGTAAACCTAACGTGCAAATAAAGTCACAGAATACCATCTATGAGTCGATGATAGTATGTTTTTATATTTAGATTTTTTCATAATATCTAAGTGAAATTAATCTATAACAATCTTTAATCCTCCGGAATTAAGATCATGATGAGATAACACATGTTTTCTATTTCATGATATGCCATTTTCAGAAATAAACGTCATCTACTGTTTCGTTACGATATATACATCACTATGAAATTCGTATTATGAATGGCATTCTATATTATATAAATTGTATTATACAAGTACATGAAGTGTAGGGTTTCACTTACGTGTTCTAACATAATGTATAATAAATATCTCCTTGTTTACCAAGTTTATATAGGAGATTAATTTTTTCACGCCATATGTGTTATGGATATTAAGTCTTTTTAACTCATTCATCTTCATATAATGTTCTATAGAATGAAAACAAATTAAGTATACTTTTTATCACGTGTCTTATAAAGTTTAACATTTTGACAGGTTTTCAAGGAAAATCAGCCATTTTGTTGTGGCATTTTAAATTCATGTTCATCACAATCGATTTCTGACTGGCGCAGCCCATGAAAAACGCTCAAATGTATATCAAATACACGCAAAAATGTAACACATAGGTGAATTCAGTGGATAGCACTAGGATTATGTGATAAGATATATATAATCGTTTGCCGAAAAAACAGAGATTTAAAAAAAAATGATCGTGCCGATTTCCTTAAGAAACCTGTACGGCACTCACTACCAGTTTTTTTCATAACGGTAAATACCTTAATATTAACGTAAATATTTTTACACTATTTTAATGTTAAAGTTTTTACCTTCAAATCACGTGAAAAAACACGATCTTGAATTGTTTAAACTCATTATTTTGATGTTAAATCTAACGTGAAAAAAACTTCATTATAACATGAAAACTTAACAATAACGTTAAAATGATGTTATTTTTTTAAAGTTTAAATAAAGTTATGATAGATTGGTTGTTTACAACTGAAAATCACCTTTAAGTTCAAAATAAGAATTAGATACAGTGTGGCCAACTAAAATACACTGCTGTTTCATCCTTCTAGAATGAGTCTGTGAGGGGCCTAAGATTTGCAACTTTGAAAAATTGAACTTATCAAGTTTTGAGTCGGCTTATGTAAATCAACATTTACCGAAATCAAAATACGAAATGTAACACATTAAATAATTGTCGTGCTCAGAAAATTAAAACGAACTGCTTACCTGACAGTGGAATGGTTTATTTAGGGAATAATCAGTACATTAATGTAACAGTAATCATGAAATATGACATGGACAATGCTTTATATTCATCAACAACAAATTGAAACTTGTTAAGGTTATTTCACATTTCAATTACATTACATTGCTTGTGAAGCTGATAATGATGATAATGAATATATGTATGTCTATAAGTCGATTTCGTGGCAAAGTTTCAGCTGTATTTGGCACCAAAGGAAAAGTCAGTTTGTATCAAAAATTAACCTTTACTGGTGTGCATCCAACGTTGACAATTATTGGCACCAAGATGGAATTTTGGTACACATACTTTCTAACAGGGACTTGCTCGCATTCCCATTGTGAAATTCCATTTCCATTATATTGTGGAAGCGAACATGAACAAACGGCATCAGTTTGAAAAATCGGAATTCTAGACGAGGTGAAGGTCACGTTGTTGTTCCACTGACAAAGGGATACGCTGTTTAGATCACGGCCTTCACCTTCACAGTCAGCAGGTGGTTCTAAACACGCGAGATGTGTTTGTCGTTTAGAACGGCTGCCAATAGAAGAAGCCTCATGTGTAACCCTCGGGCTTGTATCGTTTAGGGATGGCAACTGGCTATTCTGAAGAGACACGTCTGGTTGCTGCGGTTTATTCCATATAGCCTCTCTTGGGAAAGCGCACACCATAGACAAGAGGATGGACAGGACATACGTAAGCGTTACCGTTTTTGAACACTGAAATCAAAAGACTGGTCTTGCATCATCTTGAAAAAAGTAATTGTCCTTTCAATGGTAACATATTTCATAATACCCTGCTGTAACTTTTAAAAAAATCTTGTGTACGTACGTTTGAAAACGACTATACATTTATATATGTGTCTTACAAGTTGTATGTTATTCCTGAAGAAATTATGATATGGACCTTGACGATTTGTTTTCAAGCAATATAATGTAGTTTTGTAGTGTGACCTATTGAACCGTTCACAAATAAGCATTATCAACTGCATGGCGTTATATTTTGTATGAAAAATCGGCATGAAATTGTGAATTATTCAAAATTTAAAGTTCTGTCCAGGGAATTTTTATAAAAAAGTCATTGTGATAAAAATATTTGAAATGAATGTGAATCGATTACAAAATACCGGTAGTATATAGTCTGATAATGAGTAAAACATATATTCGAATATAATATTCTCATCAGGACCATGCAGGTCATCATGTACAATTATTTAAGTTCCTTGTCCATTTCAAATTCGTTAGTTGACTAAATCTATCCTTTGAAGTAGTCTTTTGTTCTCGAAGCAAATGTTTCCAAAAATTATCAAATATCTTCCATTAATCAGTAAATATTAGTAAAACAAACAAACTTCAACGTAAACAAACTTTTACAACCTACCATAGTTATAAATAGATGCTTGTCGTTGATAACGTGACAGTGTTGGTGATTCTCACCTGGATTTGTGTTTGTCACAAATTTGAATCTGTTATATATAGAGTCATTTTAGAGGAAGTAAACCAGGCTGGATAGAACACTCATTCCCTTATCTCTGCTGACAACCAGTAATATGACACTAGATGTTTTTCCAAGTAATATTTTTGTGTTACCGAAATAGATTTCATAAAGATTAAATCATTGAATTATAATCAGTCATAAACGTAAAGTTGTATCACGGATTTCGTCAGACGTGATTCATTACACAACGAATATGTCATCGCTTCCTTGTAATCGACAACTGTCACTGGTCAAGACCTGTGGGACATATAGGTTATAAACATTGTGGAACGTTCTTAGGTCTTTGTTGTTTCAAAAATATTTCCTGCAGTAAAATATTCTGCATTCGTTCAAAACATTTTCCAACCTCTCTCTCTTCGATATCAAATTTTCAGATGCATTACATTTAGTTTTGCTACCTCAGTATGCCTCAGCACATGGCAAAAGAAGTTAATTGCAAAGCGTCTGGAAGATTTGATATGAATAAGCTTATGCCTTGCTAATCGCTTATCAGAACTGTTGCCAATTTTCTTACCTATCTATATACATGTGTGTAACTAACTCTACGAATTATTTTGACCTTTCTAACATATATTTACCCACTTTATGTAATTGATAAAATCATACTGGCCTCATCAATTTTCAAAAATACTTTTGGGCTACCAAACACTATTTCGTGGTCACGAGATTTCGTCCAGTGATAACTATAACTCTATCGATCTATTGATTCTTAAATAATTTATCAATTTGTTGATAATTAATATATCGATTTGTTGATACTTAATTAATCCTTCGATCTATTGATATTTAATTAATTTATCGATTAATTATTCTACAGTTTTGATTCGATGGAATATCATTAATAGTTTAAATCAAACTTGCTGTTCTAGACGTAGGAGGTTTATTTGACTGATCCTCTATGGATGCAATTTTTATTTAGAAAGGTCTATGACACCTGTTAATTGCAAAACTTATGAAGTATATTTTATATAAACAGTATTATTGTCAGTTGGTATTTAAAAATAATGAAGCCAACATGTCAACATAATCATAGGTATGTAGGGATAAGTTAAGTGTAGCTCATGAACACGTATATTATTAGAAGAAATGAATTTCTTTAGCGACGAACCAGTGTTGTCATCTTTAATTAAGTCATTTATTACAACAATGGTTTTCTCATCAAATTCTTTATAAAAATAGTTCTTCCACCATCTTTATTTTACTGTTGTACCAAATTGGTACTCTTAGTATCTGCTCATGAAAAACTTAAATATACCAGGATTTAAGGACGTCCTTCCAAAAATCATCTTTACATTTCTTACCACACATAGCAATATATTCACTACCATAATTTGCTAGAAGATCTGAATTTATATTTATTATATTTTAATATAAATTGCCATTTCGCATTATTGTGTAAAAGTCTTCAGATCAATGCAAGTTTTACTGAGTGTATAAAGGCTATCAGATTTATTATATTCAAACCCCCATTTGCATAATTTTGACTTTTGGCTATATCTGGTCTACCATTCCATAAGTAATCATAAAGTATGGAATTAAGTCTCTTAATATATGTGTTGTCAGGATTGGGTAGAGAAATAAATAGGTGATCAAACTGAGTAATGACTTGATAATGTTTATTTTTCCAATAGGAGTTAGTGGCCTTCTTCTCCATGATTTTATTAATGATTTCAGTTTAATTATTTTTTGACAAAATTCAGTTTTGGTATTTCATGTAGGTCCACACTGGACTATATTCCCAACAATATAAAATTTTCTCCACCCTCCCCCCCCCCCTCCCTTTACGATTAATCTCTGGTAGAAGACAATCCCCACTGCATTTTTTGGAGCCAATCCAATCCATCCCCCTGATTTGCAGCTAAATGGTCATTATTATGCAAAGTTTTAAACCAATTAATGATACTCTTACCAAAACCAAAAAGAAACAAGTAGTAATTGTAATGGGGACCATTAAAAATGTCCCCCAAATGACCCCTTCAGCAGTAAATGATCACAATAATCAGACCTGCAGTCATGCCAAACATGGACTACGCCATTTTGCTCCTATAGTGCCACTTAATACATATATACCAATTTTCACGAAAATCGGACAATATTTAAAATTTGGCCAAATTTAGACCCCAGCTGACCGCTCTGATGACCGATCGATGGTCGAATGAAAAATGGACTACGTCATTTTGCTCCTATAGTGCCACCTAATACATATATACCAATTTTCACGAAAATCAGATAATATCTAAATTTGGCCAAATTTTGACTACAGCTGACCGCTCAGATGACCGATTGGAAAAATTCAAGTGGCCTGCACTCCGTCTCGCATGTATGAATGTGTGTGTAAAGTTTTGTTAAATTCCATGCAACAGTTTTTTGAGAAACGCGTCGGAAACCTCGCCGGCGGAAGAAAGTGGAAGAAATAAGAATAATGTAAATAATATTAATGATAATAATAAAAATAATAATAATAATAAACAAAAATGATATACTAATACTATAATAAAAAAAATTTCATATAGCCAAGAAACTGAATCGAACGTTTTCTCAAAATCAAATAACAGCAACATACCAGGTATATCATTTTCCTCAGCAAAATGAATAATATCATAAATCAATCTTGTATTTAGATTGTATGTAGCGACCAGAAAGAAAACCTGATTTATCTTCATTTACAAACTTATCATGAACAGTTTTTAACCTATCAGCTATAGTGCCAGACGCAATTTTGTACACACCATTCAACAAAGATATAGGTTTCCAGTTTTTAATTGTTTTAAATTTGTTTAATAATTTTAAGTGCCTAGATTTATCAGCCTTAGGTATACATGTAATTATCCATTGTCTCTGTGTTATAGAAAGTTGTCCTGAACGATAACCAAAATTAATAGATCTGACAATAAATTTCCCTAATTTTCCCCAAAAACATTTTAGAAAATCCGTTTTAAATCCATCCGACCCCGGGTTTTTTTTTATTTTTCATTAATCCTAAGGCCTTTCAAATCACCTGACTCATTCTGAGAGAGTTTAGGCATTTCGTAATTAATGTATTCATTTAGATTAATGTTCACTATGTCATTCCTATTATTACCATCACCATAAAGATCTTTATAAAATGTACAAACTTCTTTTTATATAGCTTCTTGTTTTGTAATAATTTCATTATTATCTATTTCGGTATTATTTTGGAAGTATAGTTTCGATTTTCAAAATAATGAAAGAAAACAATTAGCTAGTAAGCTTTTCTGCTTTTTCTGCCCATTTAGCCCGTGATCTAATGATACTGCCTTTGATTTTGTGTGCTCTAATTTTTCATTCTTTTTGGCATTCAGTTCATCTATGTTCACATTCCTTTTAGATTCAAACTCTTGAATAATTTTTTGAAGGTTTTCTTCCCATAAGTTTTGCTGTTTCGTTTTATATGATGCATAAGAAGTTAATTTACTTCTTATTTCCATAAGTAAAGTTTCTAGAAAAACTGGTCATTTATAGTAAAATGAAGCTCTGAGTTAGGAATATCTGAAATAGCATTCAAATTGTACACAGACACACAGTATTGTTTTTTTACAGAATCAATGGAAGTATTAACCAAATAAATGTATTCTAAATCATGTCAAAGATAATTATTTAGTTCTCATGTCCCCTTACCTTTCTTGAACTAATTTAGTGTGAAAGATATTCTCGGAAAGAATGATCAGTTCTATAACCTGGATCTTTATTTTCATGCCGTTCTCTAAAATATCAACCAATCCATAGTTATCAATAATATCTAAAACTTTGTCCCTGGCTTTTGGATTATTTACCTTTTTACAAGTATTATCATAATCAATATCTGGTTTCAATACAAGGTTAAAATCACCGCAAATAATAACACGAACATACTTAAACACATCAATAGTGTCAGAATTTTTTGTATTAAAAACTGGGCTATCTGTGTCAACATAATCATAATCAAAACTCAAATTCAATTAAACTTGGGATAAATAGGAACAATTTAATATTTACATGGATACTCCTAAAAATACAAAGAGTATAAAACCAAGTGTTCGAAAAGAGTAAGCGTCTTCTGCTCTTTGGTCGACTCAAGTAAATAAAGTCACCATCTGACATAATAACAAGGTATACAGCAATGAAACCAACAAGCTAACTAATGAGTATCAAACACGTCCAGCTTCATATTTCCCAAACAAATACAATATCTCTCAATCAGATACATATGACGACAGTAAAACAAACTTTTCATCTACCAACGTCTTTTGCAACCATGTGTTTTGTTCAATTTAGTTTTTTTCAGAATTGCAAATGCGAATACTTGCAAAGAGTCTCTCTTTTATTTCATTTTCAGTTCATTTTATGTTTAGATTTCTGAAAATTGAAGAGAACAGAACAAAAAATACGTTGATATGCAGGTATAGCTGTACGGGTTTGTTTTGTTTACATATGTATCTTCAAGAATGTTGTCATTTTACACATACACCTCTATGCATGTTATTTTTGCAAATATACCTTTATGAGCGGATTTGCTTACATGTTTACAAAATTAGATACCAGAATATTACCAGGCGTGCCTGTATATGTGGTTTTTCTACAGACATACCTGTCCTCGAGGTTTATCGTATCATGCCTGCCACGTTTTAATTCATTTGAATAGTGTCACGGTTCAGAAGATAAAGGTGTACTAGATGTCAAATTGAATGTGATGAAATTTATTTAATTTCGGGATTAGTGCACCTCCCCATCGACCAACTTGGATTTTCCTCGGCCGCCACTTAGGTTTCAACAACTTAGGACCTTATCATTACTAAATAGGCTATAGAGGACAATGCAGATAAATAAAGCAATGTGACGAATAAATTGGCTGTGCTTTGTCTTATTATGAATTTGAAATGTACCATTCCAGTTTTTTTGGTTTTGTATCATTCATTAAAATGTCAAAATTTGTTCTATTATACAAGTCCCTTCATATTTCCCTTTATTCAAAAAATGCCAACAAAGTGTTATTTCATATCGCAAACTGATCCACCAATAGTAGGAGGATAAATGACTACTTATAGATAATTGTCAAGATAATCTCCAGATAATTGCGGAAGTAAACAACAGAAGCGATAACATGCTTAGCCTATTCTAGACACACAAGGATGTTACATTTAGCCTGTCAGAAACCTTATGATATATGTTTCTTTAGAGCACTAGCAGTGTAATTTTGTCAAATAATAAGATATAGTGATCGTAGATGATTTTGGAGATATTTACAAATGTATTCACTGTTTCTATAAGCCAGATGTAAATGTATATATGTATCTTTCTATGAGGAGAGTCGAGTTGCACTACCACGTCTACTATAAGTTCGGATAAAATGTAGTTGATAGTAATTTGATAAGTTGATCAATATAATAGATTTTCCCACTGCTTTTAATACAAGCTTGAAAATATTCCGTCTGTTTATCTGATTTTCTTTGAGTTTTAAGTCAAATCCCTTGTGTATGTAATATGTGGACAAATCAGAATAATTTATAGAATTAGTAAGTAATTCCTCACACAAGAATCAAGACACGCCATATCCACTGATAACATCGCTGTATTCCACACCAATTAGGTGTGTAGTGTCTGTTTAACTTTGTCACTTACAGCCCCCGGAGCTATTTATAAAGGTTGAACTTTTGATTAGATCAATGTATTACTCCTCATTTACAAGTACGTGATGAGTCAAGTCATTGAAAATTAAAAGATGCTCAATGTTAAGAAACATCGCTTATAAAACTAGACTTAAAACAATACTTTGATTTAAATGTTTGTGCCATATCACGACAAAACAAAATAATGTTAAATAATGTGTTTTTATCGCTCTCACTAGAGCCAAACTCAGAACATGAGAACAGGGCAAATGTGTGGCTTTTGTTACACTGTTAAATGAAACTGACACTCACAATCACCGCAGCAATTTGTTACTATCATTGTGTAATTGTATTTATTCATTGAATGTCCTAGTCATATGTTTCTAAAAAAATTCTATTGTGTTTAATTCACAAATTCCTGCATTTCTTTTAAAAAATCAACACTTGGCGATTTGACCCAACTAAAGTTCTTGTATTTTGTACATTAATTTACTTTTGTACATTTTAAATGAAGTTCGTTTTCATGATTGGACTACTGCATAGGGAATTTATATATATATATACCTATGACGTATTGGTCTCTAGCTGATAGAAATCGTGATGCTTGTCGGTATAAATAGATATAGGGTATTATGCCACATGTCATTTATCTGTGGTGCTGTTAATTGGCTTTGTTTTATTATGCAATTCCTTTAGTACAATGGAGTAACATCTCTCACCGAGATGTTTTTATCCTGACTCCATTTAAATATGTGGACTCATTCTTGACCAAGTGTTATGTTTCTCATTCCAATGTACACTCTGATGTATAGTATGTGAAGGAGACAGCGCTTTATAATAAAAAATGATTTTAAAAAATACATTAATTACAGTTGTTTGTTTAGAATTCTTGATATGATCACCTTATTGTGATTTCATCCTTGATTTCCTACGATTCCTTACGTCCGGTCGCTGTTCCTGTGAAATCTCCAATACAGTTTAGTTCAATGTGACATAATAAATAGATTTTTCCACTCCTTAAATATAAAATCTATCTTTCTATCAATTATCAGGAAGTCTTAGTTTCTGATATTAATGTTTTATCAATCACCGTCATTAATATAAATTTGACTCTCAGAATTAAACATTAATCTTTCATCCATTTTAACAAATAAACAATAACATAAATGGATACAAAATTAATAGTATAAAGGTAGTTTTAAATTGAATTGAGACAAAAGATAATTGGCTATTTTTGTCGTATAACTTACCACCTAGGCTTCATTCCTTTTCCTCACACAAATCATGCCTATAGTTACATAATTGTTTAAATCTATTCTATTTACGATAAATACGAAGTGTGCACCAGAAAGACATACTTCTTCCGTGGAATTGTCTTTTGAAATACCTTAACATTATCGAGAGGATGAATTAATTGTTCAGGTATCTATAAATATAATTCATTGTGAGCCTATTTGCTTTGTAAAATACAGATAATAGTTATAGAGTATTTATAGTATCTATTTTTACGATATATTAAAATATGTAGTTATTTATGGAGGAGATTGGTATATCGCTCAGACTGTTCTTTGTTATCAGTACTCCAATTCTACAAGTCTAGTGTTACAGGGATAATTCAATACTTGTTCAATTTAAAGAAAAAATACTCCTGAGAACTATTTCATCAAACAAAAGTTGATTACAGAAAATTATATAAATATAATAAATCGTTTTATTACAACCCTCTATTACTAATATGATATAATATAATAATATATCTGTTTTTAAAAATCAGTTCGCCATAAAGCATGATTTACATTAAAATAAAGTTAAAATTGAACATAATAAAATTGTCATCAGGAACTGGTTAAACGAGGCTGAAATTCCATCACTCCTATTGATCTGTTGTTTGTTTGAAATAAAATCCTCGTAACATTTCTCAAATCTCAATCACCGCCCCCTCCCCCTCCTCCCTCCCCCCCCCCAAAAAAAAAAAAAAAAAAAAATCTTAATCGTAAATACAATTTCGATAAACTGTAGCTTGCATGCAGGCTCTTATAGTAGTGTTTCACTCTTTAGGGAAATCTTCTTGTAGTTAAATTACGTGTTAAATGCATTTTAAACATTTCCTTTTGCAATTCACAATTGACTGATAGAAATCCCCTGTTATCAAGGTATCTGCTTGACAGTGGACACAGCAGGAATACATGATTTTTTTAGTACTCAATATAACACAGCTTATTCATAGCAGACAAGGATCACGAGATCGGTACTTTAATATGGAATAGACAACAGTGCATTTAAATGCTTGCATCTTTTGCGAAAATGTTACTTATAAACATCGTTGAATAATTAGTAGATTTAAAACAACGTTACCAGAGTGTTCATTTTGTAACAATCATCTAAGTATAACGCCGATGCATACAACTAGTAACTATCTGTTGAGCTTTTGAGTGAATTAAACTTGGTGTTCATCATTGAACCATGAAATATTAATTTCTATTTAAAAAGGAAGGAAAAAGAAAAGAACCATTCATGTGATCTTTGAAATGGTATTACATTGTAATGAGGAACAAACAGGTGCCATCTTTATCCGTTAGAAACAGCTGAACGAAGTTTTACCAAATATAAAGTTCACTATTAACATCAATTAATTGTGTAGAGGTATAGAAATATGTATTCAACCGTCAATCAACTGAAATGAATACAAGCTGACTTATTTCAATACAGCTATTAAAAAACGCACTTATGATTTTCCAATACGTATTGACCATCACTGAGACTAGTAATTATATAACGATGACTTACATTTTAACTACCATGATGGTAGATTCTTATCAATGTAATAACTGCTGGTACGATTTATTTTTAAAAGTAAATGTTTCCAATATGTCACTATCGACCATTGAGGAAATGCAAAAACAAACAGGGAAGAAAATGATAACCAATACTGTAAGCAAAGTAGTTAAGGTTTGTGGTCTGAGAAAAACACTATATCTGTTATTTTGGCAACATCGATTATCTGGGCATTTGCTGTGAAAGCCATTCGCAACGTCAGCAGTCAGATATCATTCTTGTATCAATGCAAATCTGCCATTTTCTATGAGGAAAGCAAAATAAGTATGTGTTTTAACAATATATATTGAAATCCTAAATGAATATTTAAATTTAATGATATTTAATCATCATATTTTACGCTTTAACCATAAAGTCTCGAAGATTTGTAACTGATTATCCAAGTCGTATAAATACGCTCTGTATTTCGTTAGGAACAATATATAATACAAAACAAACGAACATTTAAGGTATGTAACATTTATCAACATGTTTTCAAATAACATATTCCACAAATGTATAAATAAGAAACAGTTTTAGTCTGAACACTGTATATTATCCAACACATCCGATGATGTGAAGGAGATCCGCTCTGTAGCCAGCCTTAAGACGAGAGCATTTACTGACGAATGTCTCTTTTTCTTTCTATTGATTGATTGACTGGTGTTTCTTTTGTCCCTACAGCAGCGATTGTAGCACCTTTCCAGTTGTATACATATTTTCGTTCTGGAATATAGAGTTTATCTATCGAACACAGGAACAATTTTAGAATTTTTCACTTTTTTGGATAACATCTTTGAGAAAACGGTCATTTCTATGCAACAGGTCGAATCTTGATTTCAGCATCTTCATAAAATAACTTTTTTTCATACGTCGTACTCGCGGCTCCACACACACACACCCCACAGGTACGGCTACATAAGCTTTGATGTACTGCATTGTTCCCTGGAGACACTCCCTCTCTAGCACTGGAATACGATAGTAAACGGGCCGACATTCGAAACTGTCAAAACACCTACTACATCGGCACCTCGCAAAGGCCAGAACCGGAGGATATCGATGTTCCTTTACATCCCAGTCAATTTCCCAGGGACAAACTGATCTTTCAGAGAGGAAAGTTGGTGCGGCATTCGGGCTTCGATCACACATAGCATCATCCATGCTGTAGAGATAGGAGATGTTACGCACCTCAAAGTTGTTTCTTTGTTCCATCAGGTGACCAAGCTGCTCCTCAAACATCGTCGTATTCACGGTAGTTTGACAAGTTTGACCAGAACTTCGCATCGATTTCATCAGTAAAAACATCATCATTAACTGAAAAATGAAAGAAAATATTACTTATTGATTGACTTTATTATGCGTAAATAAAATAATGAATTCTGCGTTTAAACAGGCAGAAATGTTGCTCATTATTCGGAATTGCCTATTGTCACATTGTTTACTGTCTACTACGTCTCCCATATTAAGTTAATAATTTTCTTTCTTTTGTATGTTTTCATTTGCAATTATCCGTCGGCATTTCGACAATATTGAAAGTCGCTCATAGGTGAGATATAATAAAGTCGGCAGTTTTCATGCCAGTTTTCACGGTAGAGTAACTTTACGTGAATTTACATAAAAAACAACACAAGGATTGCAGATAAGCATGTGATTTGCTTAACTTTGCTTAAGTCCAAATATTCAATATGGAAGGAAAATTTCAACATTGGACAATGGATAAAGGAAGTCTTCGGGAATTTTCAGTTACTATCTGTCATATTTTAGACATGGCAAGCAAGGTGACGGCTAACCTGGTGAACTGGAATTTACCAGCAGGAAGCGTCACAGATCATTCATTATTGATATAATACAGGAATAGTGTATACCTGCTTAAAAAACAAGCGCCGGTGCGAATTGATAAGGCACGGACTGAATAATAGATGAAACAGCATACAACATGGAAAAATGAGTTTAAATCATTTTGATTGACTAAGCGATCACTGTTGATTATAAAATATCTAAATTTTTAATTACTTAATTTAAACATTTATATGCTTAATATACTTATGCTTACCTTTATCATTGTGTCTGCAGGCTTGGCGCATCACATTAGATCATTGTCACATTGGAACGGTTTTCTTTATATATAGCGTTGGGGCGAAATGTCAGGATTATGAGATAGTATAACCGGTCATTGCATAGTCATGTGTCTTTCATCACATTTCCTGTTTAGCTAATACTTTCAGGAATCTGATATAATTACTCGTAACAGATACCAATGAGACAATGATCTAACTAGTTGTTAGCTGATATCTAAAGGACTCTGGTCCGGTGGCGCAGTGTTAACGCACTCGCCTTTCACCAAGCCGACCGGGGTTCGATTCCCGGAACGGACGTGAAAAGGTAAGGGGCCACCTCTCTTCCGGTTTCCTCCCACAATAAGACCCCTCGCGCGCTTACATCCGGGCCAACAAGAGTGATTAGTATAAGTTGACATAACTTGTTTCGCAATTGTTGTAAAATAAATAAAGTTTAAGTTTTTAAGACTCTTCAAAGGTCTCTCTTCTTTTCTAGCCAATTGTTCCATACATTATAAATTTCATACAGTTAAGATACCAAAGTTAACATCCTTTGTACTGTATGTTAATCTTCCTACACCAAAGAATCTATAAACTACAGATAAAGCAAAAAACGTTTGGGAAAAACGAACATATCAAGAGAATCCTTATCCAGACTCAAAAGTCAATAAAACTAGTGCAAAGAATGAAAAAAAGAAAGATTTGAATGAAGACTCTCAGAAATGTACAAGGAGAATAAGATAAAGTATTCCGGAAGAGTAAACGTTTTCTGTTTTCTTCGTTGATCCAAGTCAGTAATGCCATGTTCCAAAATAAGAACACGAAAAACAACATTGTGACCAACAAACATTTCTAACGAGCATCCACTTTTTTATCGAGTAAAGGAAAAAAATATTTTCCAAGGAGATCATTTTGACTACCGGAAAAAAATGATCATTTTACTTGTTGTTGCCAATTTCATAAATATAAGTACTTTATTTGATATAAAAGTTTTTTTCTTAAATGATGTTAAACATATTCATTGTTTTTGTGTAGTGTATTGAACTTCATAGTCCGATATATGATAGATATCTTATAGTTATGAAATTATCACATATACAATCTGTTTCTTTTACTTTCCATCCTTTGTTTGTTTTTCTAAAAAAAACTGTTATTCACGCTTAAAAATTCACATAAAATATTTTTCCAAGTTTCCTAGTGAACCAATCGAGTCCAAAACACTATCAGATCATAGCTTTTAAAATTAAAACATTTTACTACAATATTTCCATTCTAGTGAATAGAATTTTAAAAAAAATCATAATAATAATATTAATAGTGATAACGGACGACCTGTAAACGAAAAAGGAACCGAATGCAAACTAATGCGTTGTAAACTATATGGAAACCATAACTGATTAGACTTGATTGATGAAACATTCTGTCTGAATAAAACACACACTAAAATAATTAAAAAAGAAAATATAGCGAAACATTTTGGAATTACATTTTTCAACTCTGTGTAAACTTACAAAAGTAGAGACATTTTTTCTCCAATATCAGTATGATATCAATGATATCTAGAATAAATCGACAGTCTGGTTTTGTAATAACAGCATTTGGTCAGGTTGTTTTCATCCTTGATGATTAACATACTGAACTGTATGATTACCTTTTGCCATTTGAAATATTTCATACCTTATATATCACATAATTCACGTTTTATCATATCATCTCTTATAAAAGATTTTTTCCTATTCTGAGATCGTATTAATTTTTTTTTGTAAATTGTAGGTTTCATTCGTTAAATATTTTATTTTCAGTATCTTATTTTCCCATAATATATGTTGTAAACTGTTTAAAAGTTTAATTATTGAAAAAAGTTGTAAAGCTGATTGCTTACATTGTATCAAATTTAAACACGCAAATAATTTTTTTTCCGCAATGATGTAAAGATAGAATTAAACTCGACAAGCCAGTAACAGACTACAAAGAAGTGCTTCATACCTACGATAAAGAATGTAACTAAATACACTCAACATTATCAGAAAAGTATATGACAAAAAACACTAAAAATCAGTCTTTGATACGTATGTCTAAGAATATATCCACGTGTTTACATGAACACATACAGAAAATAGGAAATTTGTTTGATTATGTGGTTAATGTACTACCTGATTAATTTATATTATTTAATTAATCTATTCATTTATCTATTCAGTTATTTACTTTAAAAAAATTGCTTAGTCGGGTTTAACACGTTAAACCCTCGGAGTCACTGATGTTTCATTAGTTCCTGTATCATATTCCAAATTTGTATTGAAAACGGTGCTATTTACTTTGGTGCCTATTTTCTTTTAAATTGAGACTTTAAACTTAAAGAATTTGAAATGGAAACAAATTTCCTTTTTTATCATTGCGATATCTGTAGTAACCACATAGGTCAAAATTGTGAAAAACTAGAGATGATACTTTTAAATTTCTATCAACCAGTCCTAATTATTGGTATTGGAATTCCATATCAAATAAGTATATTTATGTTTGATTTCCAAAATGACGCGATGCATCGTCCTCAATCATTATTTCTAGTGTGTCGGAGAATAATTATATCGTACAATAGTGAAAAGTAAATAGATAATATTACAAACGAAACTGAAGAAACATGCAAATTTAGTTAACTGAGTTCTGTAATTACTACACATTTGGTATCATATCAATGTGATTGTTTAAAAATGTATGTGTATAAAGAGAAGCTTAATAGAGAAAAAAGTGACATACAATCAAATGGTATAATGATTTCAACATATTTCAATATTCCACAATGTGAAATATATTTGTAACATGTTTTATCTACTTATTGGAAATGTCACAGAAGAAATATAAACCACATTTACGAGAAGGAGATATCAAACTCTTAAAAACACGCTGATATACGCACATACACACACTAGCATTTGGTCGAACACACACACACCCACACACACACACACACACACACACACACACACACACACACACACACACACACACACACACACACACACACACACACACTCACACCCACAACACTCATCATAACATCTGGTAGGGACTGACTCACACACACATGGTAATGTCTGTTATAATAAGTGATAGTGGTTCTATTAGGGTCTGACTCACACACACGTTGTAACATCTGGTAGAATAAATAAATATGTTTCTAGTATGATCTGACTCACACACACGTTGTAACATCTGGTAGAATAAGTGATTGTATTTTTGGTATGATCTGACTGACAATTACACATTGTTACATCTGGTAGAATAAGTGGTTGTGTTTATGGTAGGGTCTGACTCACAAACACGCTGTAACATCTTGTAGAATAAGTGGTTGTGTTTATGGTAGGGTCTGACGCACACATACATCGTCACAACGTAGGTTGTGATTGTACCGGAAAGTTATTTCCAGTAATTTCACCAGTGATGATTTATTTTCGTCAGATGAAAATTTAATTATTACATTTTCACAAATCTACTGGTCAGATATTCATGGAAGGCTATTAATGGTCCTTTCGAGAAGGAAGAACTGACGCACTTCAACGAAAACATAACGTGTATTAAGGAGACAAGTAACCCATTTTAACGCGGTAAATAACTCGTTTTCGCGAATGACGTGTTTGAACAGAATAATTATTACTGTAGACTCGTGAAAAATATCAAAGTCACATCCCACCCGATGGAATATTACTTCTATTCATAAAGAAATAAAAAAACTATTCGGTGTATTGCATTGCTTTCTCTTTCATTTTCGGCAATTTGAATATGCAGTCCTGTCTTCTTATGTCGTGCTCTATTATCTAAATTAAAATTCGAAAATACTAGAATTTGAAGGAAACAAAACAAGAACATAAAAATTATCCACAAATACATAGTTAATTTTGCAGAAGAAGCAGTTTCTTTGGTCAATGAGTTAATTTCTATCTTTTGTTGAAGTAAAACGATATACATCACTGTATGTATTCAGTTAGCATTTATTTCTGTTTAAAATTATTTTCACATGGAAGAATACAGTCGATATAAATACAATTCGGGTGATACTTAAATAGAATGTCAGCTGTTATGGCGACATGGAATATTTACCAAAATTGTAATTAAATTAGCTGTATTCTTCTACCTGGTAATAGTTAAATGTTTATATTTATAAATAATTTTCGTAATATAAAACAGTAATTGTAATTACATTCATATAATTTTTCGTCATAGGAAACAAACTCTGCATTTAAATGTTCCACTTAACTAAATTTGACGCTAGTAAGTTCAAATCTTACAACAGCTGAAATAACATAGTTCCTCGTGTCATAATAAATACCAACCATATCGTATGACATGATCACAAATTTAACTTTATTTTCATACTGATCAAACGTATATTCATAGTTAAAGTATTCTAATTATTTTGTAATAAAAGCTATTGATTGAACACTGATATAGAATTAAGGTCTGATGCGGCTCTCAATCAAATTCCAAGGGTCGGTGTAGGTTCTATCTGGTTTTGCTGCTGGAATATGTTCATTTTTGTGTCATGGATTTATAAAAAAAAAACTCATGAAAACTCTATCAGGATGCGAATATAATCAATAGGTGACAACTATCACAAGAATAGTTAACTTGCATTGTAAACTTACGTCTTGCAGACACCATTGATAATTTACTTTTTGACAACAAATTTGTTCTGTTATAATTTTGTTCTTCTCTAAGGCATTTAGATAATGTCTAATAACGAAATTGGTATCGCTCTTCTCTGATCACGCTACAACTGCATATGGAAATTTTTCTGTTCATAATTTTATATTTACATTGAAATATACGACAATTCTTTGTTTTTAATTCTAATTTGATACTATCGATAGCTTCTTAAAATTAATTTAACTTCAAAGCATTTATTGTCGTGTGTATTGTGTTATAAAATAAGCATTTTCAGGTAAATAAAACTCATAATGTGCATCAATAAGTTTATCAAGTCTATCATCGACAGGACCAAAGGTTTTAGAAATAACATCAATTTTAATATTTCCGATTTTTCCGCGTTTCTTTATTGAAATTTTGATTCGTTTTCGTTGAGAAATGTGTCTGATTTCCTGTTTACCTACATGTAATAATATGTATTTTTAACTGTTTTTTTTATTTGTATTTTGTTAATTGTAAATTGATGATATGCTTTGTACTGCATACTAGGCAAAGCAATACTTTGTTTCTCATTCAGATTTTTGTTTGTTTGTTTGTATTTAGTCCGTTTTTTATTTTTGTTAAAGATTAATGTGCATCACTTATAGACTTCAAAAATAGTATGAATGCCGAATGTTTTCTTTTTAGTTTCTTCAAAAAAATATAAGTCTATCTTTTTAAACTAGATTAAGTTAATTAAGTTTTTACACTTTTATCAACAACACATTTATATTAATTACCCATCGATGAATTTTTTGCACTTTCGCTTATATTTATTTCACACATCTTGCTTCCATTAATAGGTTTAAACATTAATTATAAGTTTTTGTCAACAAAATTGGACATCATGACAATAAATTCTAATTTATTCTGTGTCAAAGTTAACGCTCAAGGTATGCGTGAAAAATGAACGTAAAAATATGAATTGCAAATATACACATGATAATTACAATAACTTATAAATTTATAAGATATAAATAATTGTATCTATTCCATGTAGATAAAAAGAAGAAGAAAATATGTTACACTATACAGAAGTATGGACTTATACTTTTAATGGATTTTAAAAAAAAATCTTCGTATCCTGAAAACAATTACAAATTTTTAAACTTAAACTTAATTGAGTCTAGATTAATAATACACCCTCAGCATTAAACATAGGTCGAAACAAATGTCGTGAGAGAGAACCTGTTTCTTCGGAAATCATTATACATGAAAAATCAAAGAAATTCTTTAATCAAAATTTGCTAGTGACATCATTTAACAATAAAACATTTAAAGTTTTAAAATGAGGGAATTAAAACGTTGCACCTGAAATCTATCATAGCTCCTCTTCATCAAAACAATTGTTTTAAATTTAATTTAAATCACATTTAAAAAAATACCTATAATGGAAAAGGTCACCCAGCGCTTATTTATTTAATGGAACACAACACAGATAGTTTATGTTCCAAACTGACGTGGAATATTGAATTCTTAGAAGAAAAATTACTACATTGATCTGAGCGGAAGCGTGGTTCAATTATTATTGACGAAAGACTTGGTAATACATAATTGTTTGTGTAAGGTTTTTTTAAACTATATATCGGCAAAGACATGATATATTAGGATTTAGTTCTTAAAGTACATCTAATTTATCAAAATTCGTATAATGTTTGGCCGTTATCATCAATTAAAATATGATCGAAAATTACACTAAAGCCCCCAAACAATAAATATTTGCAGTTCAATTAAAAGTTTTGCCTAATTGTATCTAACCCTAAATTTATATTAAAAGGTGAAATTCACTTATATGTCTTTGGTTAACTCTTTGATAACCCGTGCCTTTATAATACCAAAGTTCGAGTGTAAAGCTGTTTACATGTAGAATTGATATAATCTTCATCAAATTCTCAGAATAATCATCTTTTTATTTCGCTAGTTTTCAAACCAAAAGTTTTAATGTACTGTTGAACATAATCAGTCACAATTATCTTGATGTTGGTCTTAAATAGTGAAAAAACATAAATTAGATCTGAAGTATTTTTATGTCAGAAGGAAATGTGTGTTTATCAATTAAATCCTCATATCAAATTCAAAGAAAATGTTAAAAAAATGTTTTAGAAAGTTGTCTTTAGTGCATAATATAAATTAATAACAAAAGAGAAGCTGTTCAAAAATATGATTACTCACTATGTTTCTCTTCTTAGAATACCCTTATAGCATAACAAAAATGAAATTATTGGAAATTATGTTGCTTTTTTTAAATCGTAAGCGGTACAATAAGATAATTATGTTAATGATTTGTTCAAAACAGCACAGATTAATTCTTCTTGTCGTTCAAGGAATTTTGTGATGTAAACTTCACAATGTCTTGAGTATTACGGTTTAATATCAAGTGTTATATAATAACAAATCATGTTGTACCATGGTATTTGAAACAATTTTAAAGAAGAAAAAAAGTATCACAAAATTTCCATTACATACTTATTTGAAATAGTGCCTCAGTAACTACACAACTTACATTGGACATTATTTTACTAAAATTAGGTTACTCAATGAACACATATTCTGTTACATAATGAAGTCTACAAAACGGCAATGGTTGCAATTTACAATTAATCAGTATATTCTAACAGCTATTTACTATTTAAAACAGATTGGAATTGAAAATAACTAATGCTGTGTTTTGTATCATAAGATAAGATTTTACGGGAATGTGGGTCTGTAAACGGATTTCGAAATTTCGAAAATCTGTGGAATGCTCTCGAGTATCCCTATCTCAATATATAAACTATGGTATTTAGATTGATCAACGAGTCTAAAATTGATAATTTAATCATTTTGTTAATTATGCAGTTTATGCAGTGTATAAAACCAGATGTTTACATCGAATTGAGATAATTTAATTCAAGATTACTAAAGGGTTCAAGATAAATTGCTCGTAATAAAGAGGAACAAAAAATAGCTAAAATACTTACACATCCGCCTAAACTATGATTTATTTTATATATGATTTATACGTTAAAAAGAAATAATTCTTCTCACCTACTCCAACATTTCACCTTATGTACGTGAATTCATATCAGTAATTTTCTATCTATGTTTACTTATCTGTATCTACCGTCCTTTCTTTTCCTACTTTTAATTGTGTTCTGTTGTCACATTTCTATAGTGGTACGGTTCAGAAAATAGACGTGTACGCTATTCTAAACTGATGTATGAAAATTACGAAATTGATTTCATTATTGGCTTTATGTACCTCCCTGTCTAGATTTTTACTTTTCTTTTGATTAACTTGGATTTTCCTTATTCGCCTCCTAGTCTTCACAATTTTAGGCCTTAGTATCACTGGCGAGTCTTAGAAGGACGATACGGCTGTACGATGCCGTTTAATTAATTGTTTGGCTCTACTGCATCTCACTCTAAATTATGAAAATGTGCTAATTTACTTGTATGCCTTTTGTAAAATCTTGTACAATATATTTTGTAGTAGTGACAGCAAACGCAGATATAACTTGTAAGTTAGATTTCTGTATTTGAACGCAGCATATTGAAGTGATATATCTATAAATTCAGTAAATCTGAATATAGGAAAAATACCAGTACGACCATCTTAGGTATAAAACAAATTAGCCAAACATATATTAACTAGGAACTACTATGTTATACTGAACCATCGATACAGAAAAAAAGATTTTAACACGATGATTAATATTTTGTTTCTTTTAAAGACATGTACAGTGTATATAAAAACATCAATACCAATAAATGCCCAAAATAACCATAATATGGTATACACTTTGTACGTACGTATTTAAGTTTCAAAGTCAAAATATAACGAAATTCAAATTTAAGCCATTTGAATTTTCATATCTTCTTTGTGAAGATATCTGGATTTGATAAATTGTATCTCTTTTATTAAATTTGATATGACAGAACCATTCAAAAATGTCCATAATTTCGAACAACAAAAACAGTGCACATATTTTGTCAGATTGCTAAATATTTTGACAAGTGCTACCGCATTAACATGGTCCTGTTGGTTTAAAGTAATAAATATTAAAAAAGAAATTTCATAGTGCAGAGTTAGGGTATGCGTTACTTTAAAGATACTTTTTTATCGAATGCTTACCTACATTGATGGAAACGCCCATTTGATATTTTCCTCATTTACTCCACTGGTAATAAGCCAAGGCCAATGCAAAAATAAGAATTTTGCTGACTCTGCCATTTTTTACGTTTCATGTAAATATGCAAAATATTTTCACCATCAGAGTTTGCGCACAATAGTTAAATCGTACTAAAAGAACCTAGAGTTAGAAACAGTGGAGCCAAAAATGAATTTAAAGGCATTGACAGTTGTTTCGTTGTTCTGGGTCATTGATGCTTAACTTGTCTTACCAAAATTATTTCCAACAAATGGTGCTATACAAAAGATGAATATAAGATGTCTTTCATAATTTGCTTTCAGTCCTTTTTTAAATTGCAGGTTACGAAAATAGTATATCGTTTAATTTTGATAAAAATAAGATACAATAATCAGTGCAATTTTCCATATTCAATTTTATACATTTATATTGCATGTGCATGTAATTTTTATATAGTAAGAAGTGAAATATAAACTTATATTGCTTCTGATATTAACTAATATTATTTTCTACATTTGCAGACAAGAAAGAAGCCAAAATTGTCAGGTATAATATGATTTTAAGCCATATTCATATAAAGCCATATATGTTTGAAAGCAAGATGTCCCATTTTGCATTGCATGGTAAATAAAATCACTTTACAGTTAATTCTATATATCCAGTGTTATATAAATTTTGATAATACACTTCAAAGTTGGTTAGATATGTTTTTCCTCTCCATTTCGTGATCCTAACAAAGCAAATAATAATTTCACCAAATTTCTATTTTAGGGTGTGGTTACACATGGAATGAGATGTGTTTGAGGATATGAGCTATATTTGGGGACGGCACATGCATGAATCTCTCACCACCCTTCTTACAGAGCTCCAGTAAATTCTACTTTTCATACACAACAAAACGTTGTGCATCTTCTATATTATTGACCCAAATTCTTCATGTTCTGCTCCCTACCCTACTTCTCCTTAGCCAATTCCCATCACACCTGTCTTACTAAAGTGGATAATATACAAGCCAGAAAACATGTCACCTCCTCTACATAACAGCCCAATCCCCAAACCCAAACATGTGAACACTGTGTGATCGGATTTCTCCTTAGCGACATACTCCTCACTCATCTAAGACTAAACAACCAAACTTAGAAACACACATTTATTCATCTTCCAGTTCACCTCATCTTCCAGTTCACCTCACACTTAAATCTAAACCCGAGGAAGGGGCCCTAACACCTGTGTGGGAAATGCAATAGGGTCGTAATAAAATATTATCCGTCGCAAAAATTGCGATACTATATTCTATATTGATTGTCAGGGTTAAGTCCATCGTGTCCTTCATTACTTTATCGACAGTCAGAATTAGGTGTTTTGGAAATCACCACACTGTAGTAGTTAGAGTGGTGTGTCTTGAAACTGTCCACACTGTAGTAGTCAATGTCGGGTGTTATGTGTCTGTTCACATGGTGGTAGTCAGAATGGAGTGTATTGTAATTGTCCATGTTGCTGATGTCGGAGGTAGTGTCTTGTGACTACTTCTGTAGTAGTCAGAATCGGGTGTCGTGTGACTGTCCGCACTGTATTAGTCAGAAGTGGGTGTTTTGGGACTGTTAAGACTTTAGTAGACTGAATCGGGTGTCGTGTGACTGTCAGCACTGTATTAGGCAGAAGTGGGTGTTTTAGGACTGTTAAGACTTTAATAGACTGAATCGGGTGTCGTGTGACTGTCCGCACTGTATTAGTCAGAAGTGGGTGTTTTGGGACTGTTAAGACTTTAGTAGACTGAATCGGGTGTCGCGTGACTGTTTTTATTTCACCACACTGTAGTAGTTAGAGTGGTGTGTCTTGAAACTGTCCACACTGTAGTAGTCAATGTCGGGTGTTATGTGTCTGTTCACATGGTGGTAGTCAGAATGGAGTGTATTGTAATTGTCCATGTTGCTGATGTCGGAGGTAGTGTCTTGTGACTACTTCTGTAGTAGTCAGAATCGGGTGTCGTGTGACTGTCCGCACTGTATTAGTCAGAAGTGGGTGTTTTGGGACTGTTAAGACTTTAGTAGACTGAATCGGGTGTCGTGTGACTGTCAGCACTGTATTAGGCAGAAGTGGGTGTTTTAGGACTGTTAAGACTTTAATAGACTGAATCGGGTGTCGTGTGACTGTCCGCACTGTATCAGAAGTGGGTGTTTTGGGACTGTTAAGACTTTAGTAGACTGAATCTGTATTATTAGTCAGAAGTGGGTGTTTTGGGACTGTTAAGACTTTAGTAGACTGAATCGGGTGTCGTGTGACTGTCCGCACTGTATTAGTCAGAAGTAGGTGTTTTGGGATTAGTTAAGACTTTAGTAGAGAAGTGTCGTGTGACTGTCCGCACTGTATTAGTTAGAAGTGGGTGTTTTGGGACTGTTAGACTTTAGTAGACTGAATCGGGTGTCGTGTGACTGTCCGCACTGTATTAGTCAGAAGTGGGTGTTTTGGGACTGTTAAGTTTAGTTTCGGGTGTCGTGTGACTGTCCGCACTGTATGTATTAGTCAGAAGTGGGTGTTTTGGGAAGTTTAGTAGACTGAATGTTTTGACTGTCCGCACTGTATTAGTAGAAGTGGGTGTTTTGGGACTGTTAAGACTTTAGTAGACTGAATCGGGTGTCGTGTGACTGTCCGCACTGTATTAGTAAGAAGTGGGTGTTTTGGGACTGTTAAGACTTTAGTAGACTGAATCGGGTGTCGTGTGATTGTCCGCACTGTATTAGTAAGAAGTGGGTGTTTTGGGACTGTTAAGACTTTAGTAGACTGAATCGGGTGTCTTGTGACTGTCCGCACTGTATTAGGCAGAAGTGGGTGTTTTAGGACTGTTAAGACTTTAATAGACTGTGGGTGTCGTGTGATTGTCCGCACTGTATTAGTCAGAAGTGGGTGTTTTGGGACTGTTAAGACACTGTATTACTGTATTAGAAGTGGGTGTTTTGGGACTGTTAAGACTTTAGTAGACTGAATCGGGTGTCGTGTGACTGTCCGCACTGTATTAGTAGAGAAGTGGACTGAATGTTTCGTGTGACTGTCCGCACTGTATTAAGTACTGTTAAGACTTTAGTAGACTGAATCGGGTGTCGCGTGACTGTCCGCACTGTATTAGTCAGAAGTGGGTGTTTTGGGACTGTTAAGACTTTAGTAGACTGAATCGGGTGTCGTGTGACTGTCCGCACTGTATTAGTCAGAAGTGGGTGTTTTGGGACTGTTAAGACTTTAGTAGACTGAATCGGGTGTCGTGTGACTGTCCGCACTGTATTAGTCAGAAGTGGGTGTTTTGGGACTGTTAAGACTTTAGTAGACTGAATCGGGTGTCGTGTGATTGTCCGCACTGTATTAGTCAGAAGTGGGTGTTTTGGGACTGTTAAGACTTTAGTAGACTGAATCGGGTTTCGTGTGACTGTCCGCACTGTATTAGTCAGAAGTGGGTGTTTTGGGACTGTTAAGACTTTAGTAGACTGAATCGGGTGTCGCGTGACTGTCCGCACTGTATTAGTCAGAAGTGGGTGTTTTGGGACTGTTAAGACTTTAGTAGACTGAATCGGGTGTCGTGTGACTGTCCGCACTGTATTAGTAAGAAGTGGGTGTTTTGGGACTGTTAAGACTTAAGTAGACTGAATCGGGTGTCGTGTGATTGTCCGCACTGTATTAGTCAGAAGTGGGTGTTTTGGGACTGTTAAGACTTTAGTAGACGAATCGGGTGTCTTGTGACTGTACGCACTGTATTAGTCAGAAGTGGGTGTTTTGGGACTGATAAGACTTTAGTAGACTGAATCGGGTGTCTTGTGACTGTACGCACTGTATTAGTCAGAAGTGGGTGTTTTGGGACTGATAAGACTTTAGTAGACTGAATCGGGTGTCGTGTGACTGTCCGCAATGTATTAGTCAGAAGTGGGTGTTTTGGGACTGTTAAGACTTTAGTAGACTGAATCGAATGTCTTGTTCACACTGTGGTAGTTAGAGGTTTTTGTTTTGTGACTGTCGTCCACATTGTTGATGTCGGAGTGTAGTGTCATGGGAATGTCTACAATTTGATATACCCAATTATTTCAAAACATCATCTGATCACTGCAGCACCGATACTACAAGCACGTACCCATCAGTTGATAAAGTAATTTACCATATGCTCAGCAATGGCAATGTCTTCATCAATAAGAGAAATAAAAACAACAACAATTAAAAATGCGACAAACCAATGCGTGTTTCTACTTTACATTTGAAGTCCATCTCAAACTCGAATCACGAACAAGACAAAGTACTTCACACGTTCAAAACACCAATATAGGAATAGAAACATGACTTTATAACACAACATCATTATAGAAAATACAAGGTAAGTGTCTTAAAATATAAGCTGTATTTTGGCGAGTGTGAAGGAAGACAAAAGTGGCGAGCTGCCGAAAACCCACGCTGTCTTTTTATCCCGTGCCAAACTGCAGTTTATATTTTAAGACACTGACCAATTATTGTAGTTAGTTTGCAACACTGATTGAAAATCAGAACATCAAAACTTTAACGGTTTGTTGTTCATTCTGTATTTAACCTACGTCGACGTTACGCTGAATCTTGCCTGATAATGTACGCCAAAATAATTGTTCCTGGCAGAAATATAGTTTCAAATTTTAACGGATAGACCAATGATTTATTTCAACAGTTATTTATATTGTTAAACATTTTTTTTATTACATTTAGAGAATAAAATTGTCGAATTAGCGCAAGTTACTACAGCTGTTCCGACATACATTCCAGCAATGGCAGCGCCAGTTGCAGGTTAAATACAAATACTAACCAGTTGCTCAATACGCTCTACAAGAAAACATACAAAAGAAGTAGACAAAGAAACAATCTGGTTCATTATCCCTATGAAAAAGTGACACAATTTTATCACAGGAGTATATTACCGATCACACCATCAAACAAAGGACTCTCACTTGAACAATGGGAAATCTCCCTTAATAGGATAGACAAAAATAACAATACAATTACTGACATTAGTTTAGATTTCAGAACACAAGCATCACTGGAAAACAATCCCAAAACTAAACCAATACTAACTACAAATCGTATCTGACAAAGTAAATAAATAACAAATCGTTTAGAGGATCAACATTACTTTATCTTACCCTTACAATCAGACCATAATTTATTAATTAGACAAAGACACTACCCCCAACCACCATCCATACCCTATCCAAACTGAAAAATCATTGGTCTCATCAATTCATCCAATCCAATCTGAAAAAAATCATTGATCTAAACAATCCAAAAGACAAATCAAATGAACGCTTTGTAACTTCCTTTACAGCAGATCAAGAGTGGCCATTGCCTGACAAGGGTCAATCTTCACACCATATAATGAAATTAATCATCGCACAACAATAACTGAATTGCTGCTCCATAAATACACAACCCATAGGACCAGATCAAATACACGGTAAAAGCTCAAGGAACTTAAAGACATTACCAGGGCAATCCTAATCAAAATCTATAACACCCCATGAAGACTGGAAAACATGTAAACGTCAACCCAATATACAAAAATGAAACAAATACAACGAAACCAACCAAATACATTTCTCCTTTAAATGTATCTTAAGTAAATTCATAGAACATATAAAAACAATGAGACATTTAGAGAAGAGCACTATATCGTAGAACCTACAACAATAACATCATCCATATCACGTGAACCTCAGCTAACAAACATCAAAGAGAACCAAACGCCAAACAATAACATCATCCATATCACGTGAACCTCAGCTAACAAACATCAAAGAGAACCAAACGCCAAACAATAACATCATCCAGATCACGCGAAACACACCCAAGAACCATTGTACAGGACCTAACACTAAACAATACCGCCACAGAACAATCAGAAAAAGTCCAGTTAAAGCGACATCACAATAATATATATATATAGAAAAAACTTGATTTGACGAGATTCGGGTAAATTATAAATAAAAATGATTTTTGACAAAAGAAGAAAGACGTTACATTTTGCACTAGCGCTTTCACTGTATTAGATCTTCAGGTGCATAGTAACTGTACATAATGGTGTGGCGTCACAACATGTTATCTGTTGATGACGTCATAATATAAATATATATATATATATATTTATAATTGCATTTATTAATAAAGTGTATCACTTTTCGCTGAAATATGATCATAAAGAGGTTAATTAACAATTACACAAAACATCGTCGCCTGTAAACAAAATGGCTTTCCGTCTGATTTGGTCGAGACAGTGTTGGCGATTAATGTCCCTTTTGTCGTAATTATATATTGGTAGAGTTATCACAAAAGACCCATTCATAACAAAATCCGATGCTGCAAAACTTTCTGCCCGTGTTACAAGAAAAACTGTTACGTAACGTTATTAGCACTAAATCTTACAGGGTTTCCCGAACGAGGGATTCAAGAAGTTTGTGTTTTTAAGTGTGGCGCGCCACAATTTGGTCAGAAAAATTGCAAGCATTTCAGAACCTGGGCAGACTCCATTTTAAAGAGGGAAATGTTTTACTCCAGTTGACCCTGTTCGGACAGACAATTTCATTCATTGTTATGATGAGGTTAATGCTGATATAGTATGATAATGAGGAGAAAATGAAATTATTTATGAATTTGTAAATGTATACAAAAATTATATATAAAAAAGAAAATTGTCACAAAATAGAGACTCCAATAACAAGCATGATAACGAAATGTTGATCGTGTCACAGGTTAAAAACAATATTATCCCACACGCGAGGTTCCAATATATATCGGTATCTTTATCGATGACGTCAGGGTAACTTTGTTTACTACCTGTGCTTGAATACGTTATCCACTGACATATGTGACAACTATCTACAAAACCATAGGGTTACTTTGTTTCAATTTTAAGTCCAATTCAGGTTGTCTTAAATATCGGGCTGAATTTAACTTTCATTAACAGAAAAAAGTGGCACCAAACAGTTGTTTGATGCATTTTTTAACTGGCGTATATTATTGCAAGTCAACATGATTTATTCAAAGAGCAATGTCGGTTCATATTTTATAACAAATATATCAGATCTCTTATTTAGCTATATACGATAGCTTATATAATATACATTATATAATATATAAGATATGTCATATACCATATGAAGTAATTCGAAGTTTGATCTTATAGAAGATATTTTAAACAGGAACGAACTTTTGCTAAACTATCAACTATCTCAAGCATTATCACAAGGTAATCCAGTGAGTCTATGGACAAATCCTTGTGATTTTTCAACACAATAAGGGCAGACTTTTTCCATATCACCAATGAAGCTTTCTTTCGAATCATAAATGTGGATACGGGATACTCTCGCCACTCAAAACATTTCGAGTCATAGCCAAGAGCTTGTTTCTTTCGCTGTTGTGTAAATATTTCGAAGCACTCCGAATGATTCTTGGAGATATGGTAATCTCATTCTATATACGATCAATTGTATATAAACGAGATATCAGTAATAGAAGATATCTCATGTAAGATATCTAAATAGATAAATAAATGATATAGTCTTATTAGATAATCATTTCTATATAAGATAACTCCTATAATATATGAGATATATCATTTACTTTAATAAGATTTATTATACATCGATATTGCATATGGAATAAATGTTACGTTGGCTTTCCATGATATATCTTTATATCGATTTTTGGCTTGCGTACATGTCATTAGTTTTGTACACTTCCAAGTGTCACATTTTTCTTATTTCATGAAGTCTTACTCAGGTACATACAAAAACATTATTATAGTATCTCAGAATTTCAGTATAACTGCTATTAAACTGCACAGAATTGATATAGGTTTAAATTTCTTGGACAAATGAGAACTATATAGATTTGTGCATCAAAGATCTTTTGATAAAAATAAAGAAACACGGTTTTTCATATATATATACAAGGAAAAAAGTAAATAATAGTTTTCTTTCTTACTATATGATGATTTACGATTTACCTATGTTTCTAAAACGTGGAATATTGACAAATGATAAGGTCGTATTTAACATCAAACTGACCGGGAAATAAGATCAACTGTATAAGTAGTGTATTTCAATGACGTCAGCAGATCACTGTTTCACAGTTTAGGCTCAGGTTTTGATAATCGTTTGTGTCAAAGATCAGCATTTCAAATTCAGATTATATCTTTAGTGTAAATTCTTTTAGAGATGGATGTCGACAGGGATATTAACAAGCCGTCTACAGTTCATTTTATATGCGTAGCTTGACGTATATGTCTATGCTTGAACAAGTATCATTGTGTAATTTTAATGAGAAAGTAAACTTCAAATTGATTGCATATGTGAAAACCATTTAAACTGATACTGGTTTATTTTTGTCGTAATATTTTGTTTTCATGATCTTAATGACCAATGGAATCGTATAACAGGCATAGCATATGGAAGCCCTCAGTATACAGACTCGTTAATCCAATGGTCAGTAAAATACGGAATGACATTAAAGAACACCGGAAGTGGAACAAGTAATACAATAACATATGATAAATAGATCAATAATAAGGGAATCATCAGATATCATTAATGAGTTAAAATTAGATCTATAGTTGAGTTAGGATTAAAGCAAATGTCCTTCAATGCTAGGTAGGCAGAGTCTATCAACTATCCATACACACTCACAATCATATGCTGGCTCCATGAAATTGACAAGCAGATCCAAAATATTGTAGAATGAATAAATGAAAAGTCAAGTTTACTTAAAAGAGACTTCAGTATCGGTAATGGATATATTAATAAAAAAGTCGGATTTATTCTTTAGAAGTGTAGAATCTGTTGGTGTAGGGAGGGAGTTAAGGACGAGTTGTCTTTGAATAGTGAAAAGAGGACAATGGAGGAAGAAGAGTTGAGGACAATTCTCTACAGAATGACCACAATCCCAGGGCTATTAAGTCGGTGGAAAGTAAATAAATCTGATTTACAATCAGAGTTTCTAAGTTAGCATAGAATTAATTTTCCTTTTCTGTTGCCATAATTTTCTAAACAAATACACACTGATGATGAACATCTGTCATAGGATGTGACAAAAATTAGTGTTATAATAACGAGTTATGGCTAGGCTTACATCAAGGAGTACATTTTGTCGAAGAGGATAATGATCATTAGTATTATTGATAATCAATTAGATGAATTACGTGAGGAAGGCATCTGCTGTTTGCAATCTTTATTAAATGGATATTTTTATGCAAGAGTATTCGCCTACCTGTGGAAGCAGGCCATTATATAGAATAACATTACTTCCGCCTCAAACCAGTTATCTTGTGTATTGCCTCTATTTACATTGACTCAAAAATGTTGCATTCCTTATTTGTTGTACATTACATAGAATATATATATCAGTATGTTTATTTGTTGGTATGATGTCTTATAGACAATGATACAGATTTATATTATTAACGGAGTTTTCAGCAATCTGGTAATCTGTGTAAAGACAAACTGGTACGATAAAATATTACCAATTGATCTCCGTGACAAATACCGTATCATACAATACCAGGAGAAATCCAGTTTGATGCAACACCAGGAAAAATCCTGTATGATACAACACCAGGAGAAATCCTGTAAGATACCACATCAGGAGAAATCCTGTATGATACAACACCAGGAGAAATCCTGTATGATGCAACACCAGGAGAAATCCTGTATGATGCAACACCAGGAGAAATCCTGTATGATACAACACCAGGAGAAATCCTGTATGATACATAAAACACTATGGTTACATACTCACGAACACAATATACCAATGCGTTAAAACATCTATGGTTTTTCAGAATTACATAACACGGTGCATTATGTCTCGGAAACTCACAATATCAGGTCGAAGTCAATGTAGATCTGATCAATAAAAGACTTAACCACTTATTCTTCTCATTTAATGTGACAAGTTTCTTTTCGATCATGAAAGTTATCTACTTATTTCACATTCGACAAGATACTGAAATACTGTATGCAGTATATACTCGGTAACAGTTTAGCTTTGTTTATAGGGTTAATACACTTTCCAGTCTAGGTTTTAAGATTTCTTGTGGTGACATTGGATTATCTTCAGTGCCTTCCAGGTTTCAAACAAAAGGCCTTGTGCATCACTGATGAGTCCTAGAAGGACTAAACAGTTGTATGATGTAACATCACTGATGAGTCCTAGAAGGACGAAACAGTTGTATGATGTAGCATCACTGATGAGTCCTAAAAGGACGAAACCGTTGTATGATGTGGCATCACTGATGAGTCTTAGAAGGACGAAACAGTTGTTTGATGCAGTTAAATCATTGTTTGACATTACTGTATCTAAGTTCGTTTTTAAATGTGTTATTCACTTATATATAGAGATAATTGAAAGTCGCATCTAAATAATATCAAAGTAAATAGTTTGTATTTAAATACTGGTCATTTGCTATCCTCTTTCTTATGATAAAAATATTATTCCCTTGTTCAGTGTAGTAGGTCCATGCCATATTTTGTTAAAAAGAACTGTATGCTTGTAATATAATATTTAATAAAGGAAACACATTTACATACCTTGTAAATTTTGTGAATTAGAACACTGCTTCATCTGTTAGGTTAATCCAGGATTATATGTAACAGCGGCGTAATAGACACCTTGATTATTCCAATTAACACTGCTACAAAATTTTACAGATTGATGAATTAAGTGCGATTGACCACACGACAATATACAGATGGTATAATAAATCTCGAACACTGTTGACTGCATTGAATTGCAAGCGTGTGCTTTCACAAACAAGGAAGAAACCCGTTACTACGACCTTTTTTTTGTTTCCATAGAGCGATGTTTTATCTTCCTGGTTTAATATTAGATTTTTGTTTTTATTAACATTTTATAAAGTACAGCAGACATCAAGATGATTCTACCGACCTTATTCAATTACCTTTTTTATTATATAAACGTGTATAATAAAACAAAGAAAATGTGTAAGCATTTTATGTTTTTGACAAAATACAAATTGTTATTGTAATGATGAAATTCGAAGCAACACGAATTGTTATTGTACATTGTGTATTTGAATTTGAAGTAAAAAACATCAGTTTTATTGATTTTGTGGAATCGGAAATGCAATTGTTATTGCCTTTGTGGAATTTGAGATAAGAAAGATCAAAGATCAATTGTTATTGCCTTTGTGGAATTTGAGATAAGAAAGATCAAAGATCAATTGTTATTGACTCTGTGAAAGTTAATATAAGAGATATCATTTGAAAACAATCATATATCATTTTATGTCAAACTTTAGATACTTGGGATTTAACTTTCACGTAGAGTATTACCCCTCTTATTCTATTTCACTGTTAATAACATCTGAATTACGAACTTATGTGTTCGAATATAAAAACTACTAGACATAACGAAGGCGTTTCTGAGAAAGTCAATATTTGATAAATGCCAAAGGTAGCTCAAGTCTTGCATTGCGTTCAGGAATAAAGATCTGCCGAATAAGTACCAAGCTAGATCAAATATGTGTAGTTGAGTGACACAGCCGAAACGCGCTAACATTTCAACTAGACACACCTTTCTTATGTTTAGAGACAAAAAGTGATAATGTGAAATAAAGCAAGTCTTTGTATAATTTCTGCTGTTTTAGACAAAGACTTTTCATGGCAATATATAACAATTTAATACCAATATTTTCATTCATATCTCGTCACACTTCTTTGTTTACTATAACATTGGCTTTTTATTTTCCATTGTTTCAATATTTCTTGTCATTTAATGTTACAACTAGTGTTGACGTGACTCTATTTGACTCTATGATGTTTAACATGATAACACGAGTTTTATTTGTTAGTTATTTATCTGTCACACTTACCTATCCGTATCAATACAGATAACAGATTTAATGTTATTTAGACGGCGTTCATGAATAAACACTCTGCTGTGAATTATAAAAAATGCCTTCTGTAATTCCATTAACATAAGCACAATAGAGTATTTGCTTATATGTGCGTGTCGTATTCCTATCTATATGCGAATATAATCAATATATGTTGTTAAATTGAATCCCCCCATCGTAAGTGTTATTTGATACGTTCATTATCTTTGTGAATAGGAAGTAGTGGTAATTATGACCACAACAATAAATCTATTGAAATGTTTTTTTTTTTATTTTGTTTTTCAAGATTTTACAAAGGTATGCAACACACGATATATACTAGACTCACATACACATACACACCCTGGCACATATCACACTACACCCATGTACACTCACTCAAAACATGCACTCATTATTTCCTACTCGTTCCTCTTTGCTGACATGACATACAATGTACTACTGTGTTTCATTCACAAGCCCCAATAATAATACATCATCATCATCATCATCATCATCATCATCATCATCATCATCACATAGTTATCGTCATGATCATCGTATCATCATCACTTCATTATCATGATCATCACCATATCATCATCATCATCACTATCATATCATCATCAGCAGTAACACATATTCAGCATCGCAATCATCATATCATCATCACCACCACTCCATCATCAACCTTTCATCCTCATTATCACATCATACACTGATCAACAACAGAGCTGTTTATTATTATTAGTGTCTTGCCTCATCATCATCTATTCACACCTAATCTCCAAACTTTATTCAAAATTATATGTTTTCAATAGTGTAATCCCAAACCAGAAGTGCAAGCATGGATTGGGAGTAGCGAGATACGCCCCACATAACAGCCTTTCCATGCTGCAACTTCTGCTTGTTTGAAACAAAGTGTAATTCACATTTTAAAAAAACATAAAAAAAAAAAGAAAAAAACCTTTGTAAATAATTGAGGTGTGAATAGCTGGTGATGATTCTTTGTTATCTGCCCTTGTTGTCAAAGATTACACAGAGCATAGTACAGCCAGACTAAATGATAGCATAGAGGAAATATCAATAATTTACATTATACATAGATTGCTCTCTCTCACTGAATCATTCTCTACAATTACAGAAACAGACAAAGCGATGAAAACGGAAATAGGAAGATAAGGGATGGGGAGGGGGGAATGACATAAGAAGTCCATGGGATTTTGAAACAATTTTTTTGCTAAAGACAGTGAAACAAAGATATGACAGCACTGTCAAGGATAAAAAGTATTATAATTATTTAAATATTCAATTGGATAAGGTTTTCCCATTTTTTCCAATCATTTGTGAAATTTTGTTTGTAAGACATGTTTTTGCTATTTGAAATATATTTTTGAACAGAATAGTGATTTTGTATAATCTTTACAATGGCGTTGATATTGAGAGTAGCATGGAGGCATCTTGTTTTATATATATAATGTTTAATAATAAGAATTACTTCATTGTCAACTCTAAAGCTAGGGCTATTGTTCCTTTTAATTCCAAGTATAAAAGACTGTTTGTTGACTGAGAATGGTATTAATATCTGTTAGTGTTTCAAATGATTATAAAAAGTTTTGCACTTCCTGACATTCCCAAAGGAGATGAGTGATCGATTCTCTTTCTGAGTTGCATAGATTACAAAGTGGACTGGACACAAGTTTTGCCTTAAAAAGCCTACTATTAGTTGTCAGAATGTGATGAGAGACCCTATACTGGAACCATTGAAGTTTGGTATTTTTTGTAATTTGAAATGGCATTTTGTAGAAAATTTCCCAATCACTATTTGTTAAATCAAACTGCTCTTCCCATTTAGCTTTACCAGTTGGCTCTGTCCGAGTTGTATTTAAAATATTATAAAATATTTTTGAACCTTTTAAATGCTCGAAAAACATCTTTATATAAAATGGTATTACAGGCCGTTGAGAGTCATTCTTCACAGGTGGATTATCTCTTAGGAATTTTTTAACTGCAGAAATGATACCTTGATAGTTCAAAAAGTTAGTTGTCACATTGTATATTCTCTGAAAGTCTTGAAAACTAAGAAAATTATTAGTATTACCAGCTTCTAGTAAGTCTGCTATTGTTCTTATCCCTTTTCTATACCATTGCTTATAAAAAAAATGACTTTCCAGATAGAGTGATATTTCTATTAAACCATATAGGTATTTCCAAAACTGATTTTTCCTTTCCTGTACACATTTCAATTGTTGTTTGTAGTTTGTACCATACTCTGAAAACATCTTTCCAAAATTTATTTTTGATTTCATTTTTGCAGTTTTGTATATACTCACCTCCAGTATTCAGTAGGATGTCAATGTCTACATTAGTCTGTAATATTGCAGACCACTTACCTGCTCTATGATAAAGTCTCCTTACCCAACTTAGTTTTAATGCATCTATTGAAGTTAATATTATTAGTTAACAGTCAAAGGTCTGTCGATGATTTTACAAAGAATTTTAAGAAAATATGGAGAATGGTTAAATTGAAATAGTGAAATACTGAAATAGTTTATACTTAATAAAATGCAGATTCACACGCTGATCTTATGTATCATAAAGTAATGGAATCTAAACTCAAAAGACAATACAGAGGTACTGATGCTAAAACTGTTTTATTTAGTATATAGTATATAGTATTTTAATCACTATACTGGCCAATTATATGATCACATATTATTTACTTTTCCTGTACACAAAATGAACTAGACTTGCCAGATAGACAAGGAAGAAATACTCTTCAAACATGCTTTAAACTTATTATTACTCAGGTTGCCAATGACTGGACGTTATGAACCTCCTTCGTTTATACTGGAATATTGATTCAAATTTAGATTTTATATAACTAGAGGAATATATAAACGACGGAAAGTTTGACACGGAGAAAGTACAACCAGAATATATTTGGTGTTGCGGAAGGGTATTTTGTATTCAGCGATACTGTCAGTGAGATCATGTGTCAGCCGTCGACATCTTGCATCAGCTGAAGGTTTCCTGGGCCAAACGTATGTTTCCTTTGTTAAATTGGTTTTTATGAGTATAAATAATGGAAATATATCTTTTATTAGCTTTCATTTTGTCCTAAATAACAGGCATTCTTTTTTTTTAAATTGTCGGGTCGATCCTGTTTTAAATTAATTTCCCCTTTTATTGAAATGAAATGGAATGATACTTATATAAAAAATAAAAATAAATGGGAAGTATCCCAAATATATCTTTATTATACATAGATAGAACTTGCTGACGTTTGTAATTTATATAATCACCTCCCATTTTCTCACCTTTATAAGCTCCTTTGTTGTTTTCTTAGAAAGAACCATTATAATAAAGGTACTGGGTATTCCCCTCATAATTCCTCCAACTGAAATCAGAAACAATAATTAACGCAAATGATTCGACTACTTAGTTTATCTGTGTCTGGTCGTGTAATAGCAACTGGTATTATTTCTTTTCCGCTGTTCTACATTATAGAGTTAGCGAAGAACGTAGGAGTGCTTAGCTAGGCAAGCATCATGTGTCTTTGTATTATCTTCTCCAGTACAATACAAGGGCGTCTGTTAAATATGTCTGATGTTTTGTAATTCATACAGGTATTATGTTCCGACAATATATGGATGTGAAATATAACTTACGAAAGGTAAAATGAGATAAGTGAAAATGATGATGATCATAAGAAACACATCAAACAATGAAATAATGACCTCCAAAACGCACATAATAAAATATCAACGTCAAGGCTAATCACTGGCTTTTTAGGTACATATAAACATAATGTCTTAGCACTAGAGTCTAATCGTACTCTTTTTGTAAAGACAATTTAATCAACTTGTGAATATTACATCGACGAAGAAATGAAAAGCATTAACAATACTTGTTGAATTCATCAAAAAGTTGATAAAAACAGGTTATAAACGCCTTGCAGAGTACTCAATTTCAGTGGTCGATATATTGATGATGTGGTGTCTGTAAGTAACAATGAGATTTATTGCCCACTGAACATCATATATATCAGAATTATAAATCAAAGACACAACACACTCATCTACATCAGCTTCTTATCCCTTTCCCTACCGTAAAACCAACATGGACGCCAAGCTGTATGATTTCCGTATCGTAAATGTTCTACTTTAAGACAGAAAATTCCAACACACTATGTTTGCTTTGATATGATCGGATCTGTCCAGTATCAGTATTTCTTGAGAACATAAGGTTTCCCTGTGTGAACCACCTAGTCATTGTATCAGTATTTAGTGAGAACATACGGTTTCCCTGAGTGAAACACCTTGTTCTTGTATCAGTATTATGTGAGAACATAAGGTTTCCCTGTGTGAAACACCTAGTCCTTGTATCAGTATTATGTGAGAACATAAGGTTTCCCTGTGTGAAACACCTAGTACTTGTATCAGTATTTCGTGAGAACATATGACTTCCCTGTGTGAAACACCTAGTCCTTGTATCAGTATTATGTGAGAACATAAGGTTTCCCTGTGTGAAACACCTAGTCCTTGTATCAGTATTATGTGAGAACATAAGGTTTCCCTGTGTGAAACACCTAGTCCTTGTATCAGTATTTCGTGAGAACATATGGCTTCCCTGTGTGAAACACCTAGTCCTTGTATCAGTATTTCGTGAGAACATATGGCTTCCCTGTGTGAAACACCTAGTCCTTGTATCAGTATTTCGTGAGAACATATGGCTTCCCTGTGTGAAACACCTAGTCCTTGTACATTTTCATCGGTCTCCATGTCAATCTTCCTTTTGTTCTATTTTTTGTGCCATCGTTAAATTATTTTGGATTTTGTAAACAAGTCGGCATTGTTTTTGGCATCGCTTTAAATAAGTATCATATTAGAAGTGTCAAGTTGTTCTAAAGCTGTTTTTAAGTCATTCTTCACAAGATACAGTCAGGCGTTACGTTGATGTTTTTACGCTAGATTTTATTGCTACATAGTCGATTATACAAATAGTTAAATTCTGTACGAAAACGACCTTTTATCTTAGGACATCAAAAGAAAATGCCGGCTCGTTAATTCAAACTTGAATTCAATAAGATTTAGGGAAAATATGGAAGAATGAAGATTTACACTAAGTCTTGTGACAAGAGCAAAGAGAATAAGACCAGATGCTCCTGAATAATCTACTGCTTCATCGACGACACTCGCCATGTAAATCTTCCCGAATCCAAGTAAGTAATGTTATGTTTCAAATAAGAACAGAGTATACAAAACAGAAGCATCGAAAACGTCCAGCTTTATATCGCACAAATAAATCAGTGAGATCGTTAACAATTCTGTATCGTCCTAGAAACTCTGCTGTCGTCAATGGCTTATATAGACAGTCCTTCATCTTAAATCTCCTCGATGAAACTCATGATGTCATAATTACATTTTTTGTTCGCATTAACGCTATTTTAACCTTTAATGTCACGAAAAGCTGATTCAGAACTATTCTTACCTTGTAGAACCTGAAGTAACAGGCAAAAACACTTAGCGAAAAATTTTATCTAAAGACAAGTGGCCTATGAGTCCATATGGTCATATAAAGGCAACGTAACATCTAAACAATTCTCATATATTAGAAGTTAAGGTGACAAGATAACAACAGTGTTCAGATCAATATCTCCACATTTTATATGTTTTTTTAAAGAGATGGTGGCTATCTACGATTTTTAATCGAGGCGAAAAAATAAATAAACTTGGTCGGGACTTTCTCATGACCATTCAGGGAAGTTTGAGCTGAATCCAACGTGTGGAACTCGAAAAATTTAAAAATAATTGTTCTTGATGAAAAGGCATAATTATGCAATCATGTTGTTAAATAACCGCCATAGCTGTCACGTCGAAGTTGAAGAGGAGTCTTTTCTTAGTATCCCATTAAAATTGTCAGCTGAATGGCACTAATGTAATTAAGAAGAAGTTTTGGCTATTTTTTTCTAGATAGCGGCAATCTTTGATAATGGACCTTAAGAACACAATCAGAATACTATGATCTTCACAGGTAAGTTTGAGATCAACCTTGATTGCGCCATCATGTTACAAAATTTCCCCCGTGGCTGCCATATTTATCTTTTAATTAGACCAAAAAATCAGACCATATTGTTCGGTTCCTTTCTTTAACATTGCCACGAATCTTCAGTTTAATACAACCGGCAGGCTTTGAGAAGAGTTTTAAAATTCAATTTTCAAGGTGGCGGCCACGGTGGCAATCGACAGTTTTGGACTAGCTCGGAAAAATAAGAAGCACCATCTCAGGATCATTTATGCTTTATATCAATCTGTGGAACTTGGGAAATGTGAAGTATTAACAGCGGACGGCAGATGACGGCGGACGAAACAGGATGACTAAACTGATTAAACGTCAGATGATTTTTTTTCTGTGCCGTTCGTATATCTCTGCAAAGCTCAGGTAATACATGTCTCATGAACGTATGAAATAAATCCACCGAAACATCACACCATCAAGTTACAAGTAATTATATATTGGTAGGGTTATATCTATGTGAGATCCTTCTCATTTTCTCTTACTTTTGTTAAACTTTAACCATATGTCTGTGTTTAAAAGAATCATATTAGCAGTATCGTATTGATAGAGGAATGACTCGTACCCAAATAAACTAGACGCACAATCTTCAATATGTCAACAGTATAATGCCAATGGCTTTCATGGCTAACACAAATTGAAATGAGAAAACCATGTAATAGATAATAAATAACGTGTTTATTTAATGAAAGACAAACGGTAGTTTAAAATTAGACAACCTAGTGTTACAACATTATGTAATTAATATAACAACATGTACTGTTATACACAAACAATCACAGCACGTGACAAGTACAACATGTGACACTTGTTACTGTATCACACAACAAGGAATGATAAATTTAGACATTAAAACAACGAATTATGAAAAACTTACAAAAATTACCAGAATAATAACGTATCAAAGCACGTGTCGTTTATTATAGTTAAAACCGGCAAAATTGCACTTGTCATTTGTAACCCTCATGTGTTATTTTAATACCGGTTCATCACTATAATGAATACAGTTAGTGTCATTGATAACCAGTAAACCATATACAAGATGTGTCATTACTTACAGGTACATCAGATATAACAATTATAACACGTGTCATTGATAACCAGTAAAACATATACAACATGTGTCATTACTTACAGGTACATCAGATATAACAATTATATTACGTGTCACTGATAACCAGTAAAACATATACAACATGTGTCATTACTTACAGGTACATCAGATATAACAATTACAGGTACATCAGATATAACAATTATATTACGTGTCACTGATAACCAGTAAACCATATACAAGATGTGTCATTACTTACAGGTACATCAGATATAACAATTATATTACGTGTCACTGATAACCAGTAAAACATATACAACATGTGTCATTACTTACAGGTACATCAGATATAACAATTACATTACGTGTCACTGATAACCAGTAAACCATATACAAGATGTGTCATTACTTACCGGTATATCAGATATAACAATTATAACACGTGTCACTGATAACCAGTAAACCATATACAAGATGTGTCATTACTTACAGGTACATCAGATATAACAATTATATTACGTGTCACTGATAACCAGTAAAACATATACAACATACAACTTATGTGTCATTACAGGTACATCAGATATAACAATTATATTACGTACTGATAACAGTAAAACATATACATCATGTGTCATTACACAGGTACATCAGATATAACAATTATATTACGTGTCACTGATAACCAGTAAACCATATACAACATGTGTCATTACTTACAGGTACATCAGATATAACAATTATATTACGTGTCACTGATAACCAGTAAACAATTATAACATATACAAAACATGTGTCATTACTTACAGGTACATCAGATATAACAATTATATTACGTGTCACTGATAACCAGTAAACCATATACAACATGTGTCATTACTTACAGGTACATCAGATATAACAATTATATTACGTGTCACTGATAACCAGTAAACCATATACAACATGTGTCATTACTTACAGGTACATCATATATAACAATTATATTACGTGTCACTGATAACCAGTAAAACATATACAACATGTGTCATTACTTACAGGTACATCAGATATAACAATTATATTACGTGTCACTGATAACCAGTAAACCATATACAACATGTGTCATTACTTACAGGTACATCAGATATAACAATTATATTACGTGTCACTGATAACCAGTAAACCATATACAACATGTGTCATTACTTACAGGTACATCAGATATAACAATTATATTACGTGTCACTGATAACCAGTAAACCATATACAAGATGTGTCATTACTTACAGGTACATCAGATATAACAA